>NC_141101.1:0-46936 GCF_041138505.1 Cibotium barometz | reverse complement strand
TCTACCTCACGCACCATTTCACCCTCCTCCACAATGCCTCCTAAATCAACACTTGGTTGTGTTGAGATATCGAGCTCATCTAGTGAGGCCCTCCTGGGGGATAGGACCCACACTTACACCACTGGCATGGTTGGTGAGATCATTGGTGATATGCGGCTAGTGGGATGACAGGCTGTGTGACAGCCATTCTAGAGACTGGCATAGTTATAGCGCCAGCTCATTTAGTTGGGTTCACACTATAGAGAACCCGTGTATGTATTGGTTGAGTACCTTTCATATTGTGTGTACTCTTATCTTGTATATGGTGTGTTGAGTAGAGAAGAAGATATTCAGCCTCTCACCTTGTGTGTTCTCTATTAGGGTTTTGTGAGTGTGTGTGTTCTTGTAAGAGCTCAAGCTTTCTTCCCCCTGCATCTTTTCATGGTATCAAAGCCTGGTTTGTGCTAAGGGGGCTGAGCTGCAAGCAAGAGAACCACAAGAAGCGGTACGAGGGTAAGAGCTTCAACTACTCTTCCCTATCTGTGTTGGTGACTACACCCTTGTCCGGAGCTCTACGGGAGGCACCGGCAAACGATCTCTGATTGAGGATCTTTCTTCGCGGGAGTAAAGCTATAGGGAAACTATATTGTCCTATCGAACATTAAATTTCTGGGCCGAAAACGCGTTTTGGGCGCGTCTGGACCTCCAATTTTCAGAAAGCAGGCGATTTCGAGCACTGCGGGTAAGTCATCGATTCTCTGCAGAACTCTGTTTTAAGAACTTCAGGAAGATAGATTGACTGTGCAGACATTGTGGGTGCTGCAAAGAGGTCAACAATTGTGCCATTAGGTGTATGTATGCACACTGGAGTCACTGGTTGTGACATTTAAGAGTACTACAGTACCGCTCCTGTCTGCAGGAAATTTAGCAGTTTGTGCAGGACAAACCAGAGTGCTGTTTCTGGTAAAATTGTGTGTTTGGCAAGATGTCAAATGATGGGATAACCCAGATTGTGGCTGAGAAGCTAGATAAGAATAACTTCCATGCTTGGAGGTTCAGGTTGACGAATTTCCTGATGGGAAAGGGCTATTGGGACTACATAGAAGGTGAGCATGAAGAGGCACCGGAGATACCGGACATAAATCCGATTGCTGCAGATGTGAAAGAGTTTAAAAACTGGAACCAAGGAGCCAGGAAAGTTATGTATTAGCTCTCCATTAGTATACAGGACACCATGATTGGGCACATTCAGGATGCCAAGTCCCCCAAGGAGGCGTGGGACACCTTGGTAAAGCTCTATGAAACAAATACCAAGGCACGTAAGATACAATTGAAGAATGAACTTCATACTGTGGAGAAAAAGAGCATGTCTGTGAATGACTATGCGTTGAAGATAAAGGGTATTATGGAATCCCTTGCATCTCATTAGGAACTCAATGGAGTCTTTTTGGGCCCTTTAATTTGCCATTGCCTAATGGAGGTGATTAAGAAATAGACAAATAGGGAGATTACATGTGGACTGACACCAATGGTTTGTAAGAGCCTAGAAGGTAGTGGTCAAACTTAGAATAATAGGCTAAATAGGCTCTTTTTAAATTTTCAAAATCAACTAAAACTCAAAAATTCAAAACGTATATGCATTTTTCCCCTATTTTATATAGAAAAAGATAGCTGCAGCCTGCCAGCAGCCTGCAGCCATCATTAACTAAGGCCTCCAAAGTGATAGAGGCCCAAAAACGAGTTCCCATGCATTCAATGCACATTCCCTTCACTTTCCACTATCCCTCTCTCCCACGTTCCCTCCAAAACGCTCTCTCTTCCCCCTTTCTCATAGCAAGGCGTTGTTCACTCTCTAGACTACTTCTATTAGCTATCTACATCTTGATCTACCTCTCTCTTCACTCAGAAACCCAGATCTATAGCTATGGAAGCTTGATCTGCAACCTCCTCTTAGAAGCTATGGAAGCTTGATCCTCTGATCTGCAACCTCCTCTTAGAAGCTATGGAAGCTTGATCCTCACTTACATTTCCTTCCTTCATCCTTCTTCCTTGTCCAACCTCCTTTTACAGAGTGTAACAGCAGAGCTTAGCTATGGAAGCTTGATGTGCAACCTCCTCTCAGAGGCTATAGAAGTTTGATCCTCACTTACATTTCCTTTCTTCATCCATCTTCCTTGTCCAACCTCCTTTTACAGAGTGTAACAGCAGAGCTTAGCTATGGAAGCTTGATCTGCAACCTCCTCTCAGAAGCTAGGGAAGTTTGATCCTCACTTACATCCTTCTACCTTGTCCAACCTCCTTTTACAGAGTGTAACAGTGGAGCCAAGCTATGGAAGCTTGAGTTGCAAATGCTTTGGCTCTCATAATCTTACTCATTGTCTCCTCTCATCCCCTCCAATATCCTCTTTCAAAGTGCAGTAATAGCACAGCCAAGCCCTTGGAACTTGCTCTACAACTCCTTCTCTTTTTTACATCTGCCTAGTCTAAGTTTTTTTCTCACTATTTTTCTTTGCCATCAAGGTTTATAATCTCTCTAATATATACATCTGATGTCTTCTTCTAGAGCTCGAAGGCCTCCGATCAGTATTCAATCTCTCTCTTGTAGCAGTGGTCAAGATGAGGATGGGCACTGGAACATCAAACAGTACGAGAAGTGGAACTGGATTACGATGCAGCCTAGTACAAGAGGAAGCCACAAGGTGTCAAAGCGATACGTTGATATACAAAGTCACCATTGGAAAGGGCGGATATTGGAGCTCAAACAAAATCGTGATGGAAAAAAGCTAGCTAAGGTCCAACATGTTTACAAGGCAACAGAGCTGAAACTAGCAGACCATGACCAACGTCAACGATTTCCTGCAAATTGTAAGTTATTTCACCACTTTATATTCTTGTTTTTAAATCAATTGTGTGCTAATAATGGTATACTGAGCACTGCGTTGATTGTTCTTGGGTTCCTGTGCGTAGATATTTTTCCCTCAAACTATAGTGAATGGGAGCCTATGGAGGCAATTTCAGGAACCTTTGAAGCATACCATGTGGAGCTTGGTAGTTTAATCTTTGGAGGGTGTCCAGCTGCACAACTTCTTGCACGAAACATCTTCTTCTATGAGGATACATATGTGGTTCCCACGACAGCAAATGGTACTGGAAAATTAGTTCCAAAACCTATGCCAACTCTCACATCTATTGAATGGCCAATTCCAGACAATGCTTCAGTGGCCATGGCTTGTTTGCAGATCGAAAGCAAGGTGCAAAATGCTATGAAGTGCACATATGGATCTCACAAAGCAACCATAACCTGCTTCATACCTCTACACCTCTTTGTGTACCTGTTCCGTACAAGTGACACACATCGTACCCCAACTTTATGGATTGCAAAGGGGGAGAGAGCTCTGACTTGTTTCTTATCACCTGCATGGGATAAAAAAGTTGTTCAACACAATGGAGACACCATCAGATGCGGAGTAATTGTTGAGAAGGTTGTGATGCGCTATCATATTGCTAAGCAACAGTTGTCCATTGCGTTTCCTTACAGGCGATGGAAGCTTACAAATGGAGAATGGGAGGCGTTAGACTCCGACACAACCTCTACAGAACAGGGTGTGCTACATATATCCATGCAAGGTGGGGATGTAGAAGATGTTACTGTGAATGATGACTGGTCCCTTGCCAACTTACGTGACTACTTAGTTCTTCGATTCTCACTCAGTGGTGATTTTGCTTTGATAATCAATGGTAGAGTAGTGCGCAAAAGGCAGGAACGATCTTTTCTTTGTAGAGAAATTACTTTCCCTGGCTGTGTAGCTATCAGATAACCACTGGATATGTAATCTTGAATTGAAGTAAATACAATTTCAATTTTTTTGCCTCACTGTCTTATTAAGGTTTTTCAATTGTCTTGTGCAGTTTTATTTTTTTGTGATAGTGTAAGGTTGGTCACAGAAGCATCTGTGGCGTGAGCCACTAGTAAATTGGAAATGACCTTGCGATGGAAGGATACGTTCTTGCTTTCGCATACCATTTTTTAAAATTTTTTGGTACTTACAAATTTTAAAAGTTTTTAAAAATTTTATAACAAGGTTGCCCATATATAAACGATACTTTACTCATTTACATCAATTGACAATTATCGTTCTCTCCTAACACTTGCTCTCAATTTCGCACACCTTTCTGTATCGCACACTCTCTATTTCCTCCAATCACTCATAGCATGGCACCTCTACTTGATGCACTTATTGCACAGCTAGGAAAGCTTGAGTTACTTCATAGGGTTGATGAGATCGTCCCTATGTTTGAGGGGGCAATTGATGTACGTGCAACAATGCATCTACACGCGGATGCTTTTACAGATGTCATTCAGTATATGGATGAACACGTCAGCACGTACTCCATCATGTTTGAGGGTGATGAGGGCTTATGGGTTCCAGTTGACCTCATCAGGTACATATTCAGGGAAGAGAAGAATTTTAGATTTCGCCTATCCAGGTTTTTAAAATCCCTCACAGAAAAGGACTACAGAAATGAGGAGGAAGACTTACTCCTGGAACTACAGATGGGCAACATCGGCACTTCTTTCCTAAGCTGGGACATGGTTTTGGTCCTTCTGTTACAAGAGGGTGTGGCGAAAGAAAGTGGCAAGGAAAAAGAAAAGGGCAAAGTAAAGCTAATGGAGCAGGTCCAAGAGGCCCATGCTGAGAAAGAGAATGTTACAGAACAATGGGAGGCCTCAATGGCATTGGTGGCTCTACAAGATAATGTCCCCGAGGAGGTTCCGGACCTAGTTCTAGAGGGCGATGAAGTACTCGAGGAGGTCCCAGACCTTGTTATCATCAATCTGCATCCAATCATTATTGATGGGAAAGAGTTTTTGTTTTTGGATGACATTGCCAAGACACTCGGGTTACGTGAGGATGAGGCACTTTCTATTATTGCCGTGAATGCTGGGGGTCAAGACAAAGGAAAAGTAAAAATTTCTTTTGAAGATGACAACCTCACAAAAGCGCTTGCATATGATATTGGTAGCAGTACCTTGGAAGTTGTAGTGGCCAAAGCGCTCGTCGAAATAAAGAATGAAGTGCAATTCTATGAGAGCGTAGCTGCCTTTGAACCACACATGCCCTTGGTTGCTGGCGATGCTCAAGACCAAGGAAGCATAAACCTGACGAATGAGCAACTAGTTGCAAGTGACGAGGCAACTGAGGTATGTCCTTACTTCTTAGTTGTAAAGCAAATTATTTTTTGTATCATTTCACGCTTCCTAACTTCTATATTGACATGTTGACAGACTGCTTTTGAAGTGGACAAGTTTGCTATGCGCGTAGGAGGAACGCGGCCAAAGTCAGAGGGTCGAGATGCATCCCTTTGGCACTACATACCTGCCCTGAGGGCCGACATAGTGCGGGTTTTTCATTTAGAATATGCAGAGATCGCCTATGCCGAGCTCCTAAAATGTAAAGCACTTAGTGCTGTCTTGTCAGAGAACCCCCTAGCCTCGAACATAAATAAATGTATTTTGGTAGCTAGGGAAGCTGCCTTGTATTGCTTCACGGGCAACCATCCCGGCTCAGTTCTAGGCCATTGTGCCCTTTCTCAGGCTCAAGGAATCAATGAGCCGAGTGATGTATTCCAAAGCTTAGGCCAGAAACCAGCCTCTAGAACTCTCTCTCCTGAGCTCTTCCAAGAGCTTATTAAAAAGATGTAATGCAAACTTCTCTTCCAAGTTTAATAAAATTTTTTTGTTGTGCATTGTAAGTTGTGATTTTTCCTGGCGTACTTGTGATATACCATTTCAAGCCTCGCAATTTTAAGATTTTGTTCATGTGTTCATAGGAAAAATTGTTTAGGATTTTTTTAAATTGTGATCGTGATTAAAAAAAGTAATCGAGATTGGGTTAGAGCGGTATGAAAAAATATTGTATTTATAGATGTAAACACACTCACATATATGTATATGTGTGTGTATATATGTGTGTGTGTATATGTGTGTGTATATATGTGTGTGTGTATATGTGTGTGTGTATAAGATTTTAAGGCTATTATCAGATATATATACATATATATAATATTTTATATAAATATATAAGATTTTAGGGCTGTTAGGGCACCTAAAGTGTCTTATGAGAATCACCAGACCGTTTGATATCAAAAAAAAATAAAAAAAATACCATGTGCGCTACGGCGCGTAAATCGGCATTTTGACCTGGTCAAAGTGCCGATTAACGCGCCGTAGCGCACATGGTAAATTTTTTTTATTTTTTTTATTTTTTTGACCCTGAGGCTCAAAAGGCACTCTATAAGGGTCTCTAGGTGCATTTATAATGGTCACTAGACCATATATATCAAAAAAAATAAAAAAAATGCAATGTGCGCTACGGCGCGTAAATCTCCATTTTGACCTGGTCAAACTAGAGATCAACGCGCCGTAGCGCACATGGCATTTTTTTTATTTTTTTTTTGTTTTTTTTGCCTTGAGGCTCATAAGTTTCTCTAGTTGACTTTATAGGATCTACATTTTTTGTATATATAAATATTCATATATATGTGTGTGTGTGTGTACATATATATATATATATATATATATATATGTGCATATGTATATATATTTGTATATGTATATATATGTGTGTATATATGTTTGTGTGTGTATATATATATATTTGTGTGTGTGTGTGTTTGTGTGTGTTTTGTCCTGTGTGTATAGTGCTTTTATAATTTTTAAATGAAATGTTCATTGGCACTGAGCATACAAAAAAAATGGACTCAACAAAGAATGTAACAAAACTCAGAAAGTTTTCATTAATGTCTGAAAAAGATACAAAGGAATCTGGGAACATTACAAAATTTTGTAGGGAGAATTACAAAATGGGTTAGCCTATTGAGGTAGAAGGCTACGCTCTAAACGTAGACGCAGGGCTAGGGACATATCTACAGGCTTCAAAGTAACTCTCTTGGCATGTACCATAGCCAGCACTGAGTCTTCAAAAACAGAAACTACAATATCTTCAGCAGCTTCTTGAAGAGCTTCAAGAGCTGTGCTCTGTATGCGGTCAACCCTGTCAGAATATTTTTCCATTGTTTCTCTCACCAGTCGAGAGAATGGTGCCTTGGGGATGAGAAGATCTGTGCTTTTCTGATATTTCCTAATCTCTCGTAGCGCGACTGTCCCTGGCCTCCATTTTCTCTTCTTCTTTGTAACTGGTGGAGGCGGTGGTGGTCTTTGATTCTCCCACGGTGGTCGTTCAGACCTGAACTTCTTCTTCTTTTGTGCACGCTCTTCCTCTTCTTGTTGGTCCCGAAACTTGCCCTCCATTCTTTTACCACACTTCTTGACTGGCCGCCTGGATGTTGTGGCTGCCTGTGGCTGTGCTTGGCTTGCCCTCCTTGCGTCCTCTTTGGGCTGCTGTCTCTTTTGCATTTCTGTCTCCCAAGCTGCCCTCACAAGAGCAAACTCTTTGTCAATGGTATCTTTCGTGATGCCGTAGGACAAGAGCTCGACCTCCCTGTTCTGTAAGATAACCTCTAGCTGTTCTAGGGTGTCGGCCTCAATAACAATCTCCGGTGGCTGCCCTTGACCTTCCTCGGCTTCTTTTCGACGCCGTTCTTCTTCTGCTTCTCTACTAGGCCCTGCTTCTTCAGCTTCCTTCCTGCGTTGTGCCTCTTCAGCCTCCTTCCTGCGCTCTTCTTCTCTCATCTCCTTTGCCTCTTGCTCTGTTACGATGGGTAGACTTGTCCTTTTTGCTGTAGCAGGTAGGGGGCCGAGTTGATCGAAAAATCGCAAGTCTTGCTCCTGTTCTTCTGGCATGGCCTAGGTATTTACGAGTGCAAGAGATAGTGGGAGGGCAAGAGAGAGTAGAGCACAAAGAAGAAATTGAAATGTGGTTTCTATAAATGAAAAATGACTTAAATATGTCTATAAATTTAAAACTTTTAGAAAATTTAAAACTTTTTTAAAACTTTTAGAAAATTTAAAAACACAAAAAGATTATAATCAGAGAGTTTAAGCCCATGAGGAACCACACCGACGCTTGCTTGCTACCCACTGCCGTAGTCTCTCCCTAGCATTTGATCTGTTGTATCCTTCAGTTCTTCTTGCATTAACAGTTTTCATTATTTGACGCCTAAGAGACAAATTACCGCGACTTTTCTGCCTTTTTTTACCAACCAGAACGCGATAGAACCAGTTGAACATTTCATGGAGTGCATTACTCTTGACTTTGCCACCACCATGGCGAGTGCCCTTAAAATACACGGCCTTTGCTTGGTAATGTGATTTCTCCATGCCTTGATTGCTCCAAAGTGCTAAAGAGCCATATCTATCGAGAAAGTATGGCCCATGTGCATACAATATATGCTGCATAGAAAATTACAAAAAGTCAACAAACAGTATGAAGAACATACTACAAGGACACAATAAATACAACATTACCATGTAGTGAGTAATGTGTGTTTCTCCCCAGGCCTCGACCATTTCTTCTGTGAATCTACAAGTGGCTTGTTTAAGTGCCTCAATACCATGGTCATCCAGGTGAGGTCGCTCTAGAAGATCGACCATTTTATTACACACCTCCCATACATGTGCACGTTTTAGGCCAAGCCTGGCATCATTTCCTCGATATGTTGTGACATCACATATCTTCTTCCAAATTTCAAAGTCAGTGTGGCTATGAGAACCCAAGTGGTTTGATAGCAAGTGTCTTGCCTTTGATCCACCCATGCAAATTTTATTAGGGTTGTCTTGTGTAGGGTTTGATTTTCTGTCCTTTGTCAAGACCACTGCTCCAGCATGTAATCCCATAGAGGAAAGTACACTCTCTAGTGCACGTATTGACTCTTCTCGTCGATCTTCGGGCTCCATGTTCCAGACATAGTTTATGTGGAGCATCAAAAGCTTATCCAAAATCCTCAGTCTTGCATGTAATGTGCACACATGCACCTGACATAGTGGAATTTCCAAGATTGGGTTCCAAGCATTGTCCTCCTGGTCACGACTAGGTGGCTTGCTCTGGTCACAACTTAATATGCCATTATGCCATACCTTTGATCCTTTCCTCTGTTCAGCATCAAAAACGATTGCTTTTTTTGCACCCACCTGTTTTTGACTTTTGCCTTTGCTAGGTTGTTTCCCTTTTACTCTTGAGTCTACTGCTGTCTTGGAATGACAACAGTAAACACATGAGAATATAGTATTCGCACCTGTTTTACAACCCAACATACACTTTAAGGTTTTTAGATCGCCACCCAAGTGCCATTCAATGTTAAAGCAGCCTATTCCGGGAACATCAAGCTTCTGACCATTGACCTGACAAGAGACGACATGTTGAATGCCAGACCGTTCAAAATACCACCTCAAGGTATCATGGTTCTCTTTTGGGAGGACCCATGCTGCTTGCCACCAGATGTTCTTCTCTGATTGAATGCCGTAGTAGTCTTGCTTATGCCCTTGACCCCTATTGTTGCTGTCTTCAGTTGCATCCAACTCTTGGGTCTCTAAAGGCCTTCCTCTAAGTGCTCGGCTCATCAAGGTTAAACTAACACGCTCCAGTCTTTGACCTTTAACCACTTGACATTCATCCAGCTTCAAGACAAACACGGCATTTCCACCTGTCTCTTCAAGTGTGAGGCCATAGTACTGAATCATTGCTTTTTGTAGCACTTCCATGTCGATGTAGACATTGTTATATGCATTGTATTGAAAGGGTTTGATTGTTGGCATTGGCATAATATCCTCCACCCACTTGTACCCACCCTCGAACATGGATGCAATATCACCATTAGCACACTTCTTTGCCATCTGTAAGCTATAAAGTGTTGGAAGCAAGGATTGCGTAACTCCCTTTGCTCGCAACCCTAAAGTGATTGACCTGTACATTGCTCTGTAACCTTTCTGGCTAATACCTGCTGAGTCACATATATCAAGCATCTCTTTGGGGGTGACAATTTCTTTGATTTCCTTCAAGAAATGTTGACGAAGGGTCTCCCGCAGCTTATCATTACCAGAACCTGTTATCATTTCCATAATATCCTTCTCCTGAAGGACATGCTGAAGAAGGGAGGCATTAACATTGTCCTCAGCGTTGTTACATCCTAGTATAGCTGTTGCACAAGCCCTACAATCACAATGGTCAACCATGAGAGATGCTTTATTCATTAATTGCTTCTCAAAGCTGCTATAATTCCTACAAAAATTTTTACCTGGTTGTTTGTTTACGCCTCTTGCATGCGCCTGCTGTCTTTGAAAGCAACCCAACAGCTTTACGTTTTCTTTGCCTTGCGTGATATCCCATGGGAAGATGAGTGAAATGGTGAACACGACGCCGAAGATTACGAGTGGAGTGTTGAAGACGAACATAATTATCGGTAAATTGATTTATTGTGCGCACACGATCCGCTAGATTATTCTTCTGCACCTCCAGCTCCTCTGAGAGCTCTTTATTCCTCTGCATCAAACCATTGATCTGCTTAGTCGATGCCGCTTGAAGCTGGTCGAAGACAAATTGTGTTTGCCTCTTTTCAGCTGCCTCATCTAGCCACAGCATGTGTAATCTCCTACAATAGCCAAGAAGCCCATTGAAACCATCACCAACAAACATAAGAAAACTTGTAATGCTTTTGAATGGTGGAGGGGCACCAGATATTGGATCTGGTGGATAAAGATTTCCATCAATCCAAAGATCAATGGCCTTTGCTCCTTGCATTCGAAGCTGATCGTATGAAATATTGGGTGCAACATGCCTACTGCGTAGGGTTGCGTATTCTGTCTCCAAATCAACCTGAAGGCGGATCTTAGAAGGCTTATTGGTGATGTCTTGTAGTGCCATCTACAAGAAAGTAGGCTTGTAAGCTTGGGTTGAATAGGAGTGGAAGGAGCAGGATATGGTATCAAAAAATAATGGGAAGAATGGAGATGAGGGTTGCTTCTCTAGAGCTGCATTGTGGATAGAGAAAGAAGCCAGAAAGGGAGCCAAAGAAACATAGAGAGGGTTGGCAATGGTGAGACGAAAATGCAAAGGAGATAATGCATCATGGGAAGCTTCTTTAGTGCAAGCTATGGCTGCTAAGCAATATAGAGAGAGAATACTTCATGAAAAGGTTCTTCTGTGCTACAACTGTGGGTTTGGAGGGAGAACAAAGTATTGTAGAAAGAATGCTCCTGGTAAGCTTCTTCCTTGCAAGCCATGGCTACTACTGTGGGTTTGGAGAGAGAAGGCTCATTTAGGAGTACAGACCTGCTAGCTATGGAGAGAGGACCAAGTTCTGTAGAGAGAATGCTCATGGTAAGCTTCTTCCCTGCAAGCCATGGCTACTACTGTGGGTTTGGAGAGAGAAGGCTCATTTAGGAGTACAGATCTGTTAGCTATGGCTTTTGGAGTAGAGAAAGACGCTTTTTTCCATGGAGAAGGAGTGCAGGGCGTGTTAGAGAGAAGATTTAGAGAGAGAAAGAGATCTGGTGTACACACAAAAAAGGGGGGAAGAAAGTGACGAATTTTTGGAATGTTTGGAGTTCGAAAAGGTTGCTGCAGGCTATGATTACTGACTGACAGCCCATTACAAAGCTTTAAAGTCACCTAGGTGGCCAGATCTAGGAATATCTCCTTTTTTTTATTTTTTTTTGTTTTTGTGAAAAATCAAAAATATGCTTTTAGGACTAGGCTTCTAGGCTTGGTCAAAGATGGATTAGCATTTTAAGCATTTCACTAAACGTCCAAATTAAAGGGCCCAAGAAGACTCCATTGAGTTCCTAATGCTTAGATTTACTCGTATATACTGCTTGTAAAGAGCTGAAGTTATACCCTCGGTATATATGGGTAGTTCATGATCCTTAGAATTATAAGGTAAATACCATCATGTCTAGGCCTCAAGAAAGTCAAGGATTCCTTGCAATTGCCGTACTTCCATTTGAAGACCCAATTACTAAGTTATGAATTTCAATCTGAATCACAATTTGTATGAATTTTATCACGCAATTACAATCTTTTACTGCTTCTTCATAAATTTTTGACATTTTTGGCTTCTCGGTTAATCCTCATTAGCCAATTTGCTCTGATACCAGCTAAAAGATCCCTATCCCCACCGCGCAACGAATTCAGGGGTGCTAGCAGTGGAAGTAACACTTCTTGCGCGAGGCAGGGTCCCACACTTGGGGCCTCGCCCACGGATATCCGAACAAGAGACTAATCCATCGGTTCTTCCAAAATCAAACCCAGAAAAACTTCCCTTGCCCGGAAAACATAGGCGATTCCTCCAGGATAAATTTTTCTCTAATGTAGTCAAAAGCCTTAACTAACTAAACTGATCTGACCGAACCCGTAAGTCCCATAAACAGATCAGGATAAAGATTGCACTGGATCATAGAGACCAACGCTTTTTTTCTCATTGAGAGACACACCCGTTGATTCTTTTCCATTGAACAATTTTGTTCGGAATTTACTTCATCTATCATACCATAACAGAATTGAGTCTCAATTTAGGGATCCATCAGTCCAGCCTACCCCATCCAGTCCCGTGGGTTAGCCAATCACCCAACCACTGTAGTGATGGGATCCAATTAAGAACTTGGTTAGGTTGTACCAGGGAAAAGAGTTCCCAGGTCCCCTAGCCGGATATTCATGCAAACTTAAAACTAGTCACACCACTTACACACCCAATATGAAATTGACTTTTTCACAGAATCAGCTATCTTTAAAAAATAATCTTTTAATGAAACCATTGTGTCATCGATCATAATCCTCAAAATCTCCGGTTGAATCCTTGTTTCCAATCATTCCTTCATCTCGGTGTACCTATGGCATCATTGGCAACCAGAACGCTCACCACGTATCCACTCAGGGGCCTTTTCGATAGTTCCTAGCTCATAGTAACCGGCAATATATTCACATATCAAAAATGGAATCTCCGTTGAAGATCAACAAGATCAACCAACGGATCCATATAAAAGAGCCATGGACTCATCCATTGAGGACCAGCAAGGTCAATCAACCAGATCCATGCCCGAATTCAGAAAACAACTCTTACTCCTTGTTCCAATATCTTCCACGACGCAGAACCCGAGCACCGTATGGTTAGCACCCTCTAGGATCCTTCGCATGTGACCTAGCACTTCACTCATAGACCGCTTCCTTGGTCCCTCATCCACCATATCGGAAGCTCACCATTTTAATCGAACCGAGGCTTGTCAAGACCTCGGCCAACCTTGCTACACGAGATGTCCTCCAATGACTCTTTGTCAGTTATTGCAACTTTATCAAATTAGGTCTCCACCACGACCTCATTCACAAGATGGTCAAAATGCTTCTCCAGCATTCTTGACATAAAACAATCGTTTAAAAATAGTTTAAAAATATAGTTTCTATAATGAACTCTCGTTTTTCCACATTGCTCCACATCAAACCACATTAATTAATTCCACAACCATTTCATAAGTATTTCTATTCTCAATCCAATCACATCATTTTCATCTCATCACATCTTTCCTCAATTTATCCTCATCAAATCTCATCCACTCGCATCTACGCATATCCACATCTCATCACATCACTTTCATTCACATCTCATCCATTCAGACCACATCTCATCCATTCAGACCACATCACATTCACTCACATCTCATCCATTCATACCACATCACATTCACTCACATCTCATCCATTAGACCACATCACATTCACTCACATCACATCTCATTCATTTTACCTCATATCTCATTCATTCACATCTATCCCGATTCACATCCCATCACATCACATTCATTCATATCCATCACATTCACTTTCATTCATATCCATCACATTCATTCTCATCACCATTATATCACATCACTCCTATCCATCATCATATCTCATTCATACACTTCTCATCTCATTCATCCACATCCATCCAATCGTTCAGATGTACGACTACTCGCATCTATCCATACATTCATATCTATCACTTCACATCCACATATATTCATGTTACATTGTTCCACGGGAACACGGATTATGGAAGGAGGCCGGAAGCAATTAATGCGAGAACGGGATTGTAGCCATGGGAACATAAAGACGCACATAATTTTTCCATATTTTTGTGCCGAAGTGCAATGTAAATCGTTTTAGGCCAATGTGGGTTCTAAATGAGAGTTCTAAGTGTATTAAGCAAGGCTCACTTATGGGGTTACCCGCCCATGTGTGAAAGAGGCCTAGGGTTAGGGTTAGTGACATCTCTACAAAAGAGATGTTAGCTAAAGAAAAGGGACGTTTTTTGCCATTCTCATAAGCTATTGCGTGAAGCTCTTGAGCTCTCAAGCTATGGCAACTCTCTAACTCTCTCTCTATTGTACTCTAATGAGCATCAAGCTCCAATGAGTATAGCTCCACATCATTCTCTTAATTTGTTTTAGCATCATTGAAGTAGATTAATCTATGATTAGTTGAATGCTTCTTTCTTTCTCTTGTGTATGCTGTATGCTTGTAGTGAGTGTGTGTGTAGTCTCCATTGATGCAAGCTCTTGCCCACTTCATTGTTTGGCAATGAGTTATTCATGGATAGACTCTCTCTATGAGCTTGTGGGTTTGTGAATGTTACATTCTATGCTTGCTTAAGTTTGTGGATTAGTAGATGCACGCTTATGGGTTTGCTGGCATTAGGGAAAGCTAAGATTTAATCAATGTTTGAATGGGATTAAGAGATTGCTATGCATTGCTTGTTCTCTTGATTAGTGTAGTGGATTTAAGGGATTGAGATATTGATTCAGGTGTTGAATGGTTGAATCGTCAAAGTGGTGGTTTGTGTATATGAGCTCTCCCTCATGGGATAAGCCTTCATGCACTAATCGGGTCGAGTCCTCGGATTAACATTGTGTTTCTTAACACATTTGTTGATCGGTAGTACTCTATGAGCACTATATTGCACAGTAGAGAGAACCGCTCTACAATGGCGCCGCTGTCGGGGAGCGAGTGCCTACATTAGTTGAGCACCATACACACACTACCACTCCTTGTTAAGCTCCAATCGGTTGCAAAACTATTGGATAGGAGAGCAGGTTTTGGGACTAATTTTGGTATTTATTTAAGACTAATCTGTTGTTAAATTCTTTTTATTTGTCTTGCAATTCGAGTGCGATTGGCTAGCTACGCTTCTCCCTTGAGGTCAGGACAAGGATTCAACACACGAGAAGGATTGGAGGTAGTCACTAAACCTGCAAATTTTAATTTGTGTGCGAAAGAGAGAGGCCTGTTTTTGCATATTCTGTCATTCTGTTTGAGGATAATTTTTACAGTTTCAATTTTCTGCATGTTCGTTTTATTTTCTGTTCTTAGCTTAGTTTAGTTTTCTGCATCTTAAATTTTTTTTGCATTTTAGTTCTTTGTTAAACCTGCATTTTAGTTCTCTGTTAAACTTGCATTTTAGTTCTCTGTTAAACCTGCACTTGTAGAGAAACTGAAATCTGTACACACACATGAAGATTGAACATTTTGAATTTGCTGCAAATCTCACAGCTGCACATGCATTGAGTTCCCTGCACATGTATTGAATTCGCTGTAAATCTCACAGCTGCACACGCATTTAGTTCACTGCACACGCACTTCAAAAAAGAAAAAAATAACAATAAAAAAAGAAGGCGGTTGTGCGTGAACAGCGCACCGCGCAGAGAGACCCACACACCGCACCATAAAGACCGCCACCGCACCGGATAAGGGGGTGTTAAAAAAATCTGGAAAATTTTTCATTTTCTGCCGCAAAAATTTGGAAGGTTATCTAACTTTTCGAGACGAGTTAGAAAACACCCATCGTCGAAATTTCGGTCCCGGAACCATTTTCCCATAGTGAGCTCAGTATGGGAAATTGGTAAATTTTAGGCGATTTTTGATCCTAAAAAATACGCTATTTTTTTGGCCTAATGTGTTCGAGGGGGTTCAAAATGGGTTTTGGCAAAGTTTGAGCCAACTTGAAATTTTTTGGATTTTTTTTGAAAAAAAAATTTAAAAAAAAACCTTAAAATTTGACCTTATGCACTTGCGGTCGGGACGTCGTATAGACACTGCCATAGGGCCTAGGGCACCTTCTAGAGTACCTACGCAGGAAAGTGGGACCTAATCGGTAAAAAATTTGGCAGATATTGCTGAAACCTTTTCCGAATCCCAATTTGATACCCTTTCCAGGACAACTAGCTCATTGTCTATGGACAATCTAGGGCCGTCAAATAGTCACCCCTTAGCCCCAAATAGGACACCCACAAGATCTTTTAATCCATTTGAAGCTGACACCATGGGGTTACCACTCAATGTGAGACTTCAATATGTCTACACGAATGCTCAAGGAGCTGAGATCTTTAGGGCCGTCAAATAGTCATCCCTAAGCCCCAAATAGGACACCCACAAGATCTTTTAATCCATTTGAAGCCGACACCATGGGGTTACCACTCAATGTGAGACTTCAATATGTCTACAAGAATGCTCAAGGAGCTGAGATCTTTAGGGATCCACAACAACGGTATCTCGTTAAGATCGCAGACTTTTTCTCAGAGCTTGATAGAGCACCTCTAATCTCAATGACCAGGGTAACATGTACATGGGTGGAGATGGTGTTCGCTATGAAGTCACCTATCATCCCAAGAATGTAGACAAATTAGGGGAGCTCTCTAAAAGTGAGTTCTTAGACTTATCAAAGCCTTCCCGAGCAAGGGAGTCTAGAGATGATTGGCTCATTGAGCCAGACATGCCTGGACCATCCAATGCCCAGTCCTCAAAGCCATCCATAGATGATTTACTTTTTGTAGATCTAAATTTGGAAAGGGACAGGAAAGGCAAGAGAAAAATGGATCAGGGGGTTGAGAACCAATGGGAGTTTGTACGACAAATTCCAGTGACAAAGGTCTTTCAGGATGACCCACTTCAAGAGGTCTATAAGGACTCTTTAGAAGGATATTATGCCACAACTAGATTGCCAGAGCTAGATCTTCCTCTAGCACTTGTGGTGGAAGTCGAGAAGCTTGCAGGATACAAGAACCGAATCATTGATAAATGGGCCAATGAATATTGAACCTTAGATTGGAAGGAGATTCGTGAGCTCACGTGGAGAGCACAACCATTATTCATGGAAGTGTTCTCAACTAATACAGCTAAACCAGGAGAGATAGCCTTTCTTGGAGAAACTGTTGCTCCTCCCCTATGAGAGTTCACTAGAGAGGGACCCTCAACATCAAAGTGGACCACTGCAAGTAGCCCAACTCTAGCACCAAGATATTATTCTCAACAACATTTCTCTCACTATGACAATCGAAGGGTAGGGGAGCCAACTCGGCCTCCCATAAATGCACCTCCTGAAATGCGGGTAACAAGATCTTTGGAGGGGGTTGGTGAGGCAGGTAATAGGGAACCCACACCAATTTGGGATGCATGTGGACCATCTTACCAAAGAGAGGAACAGTTCCCACTGAGAGTGAGAGGCCGTAGGTCCTATGATGAGTATTCAAGACACGTAAGGCCATCAACTCTTCAAAAACTGGTAAAGAAGTACGAAGGGTCGGGAGATCCATATGACCATGTAGCAGCATTTAGGCAAGTAGTTCAAGCTGAGCAAGTAACTGACAAGCATACGCAAATTGAAGGATTTGGGCTCACTCTTGAGGGAAAGGCCCTTGCTTGGTTTCAGGCACTAGAGGCTTCAGACAAATCTTCTTTACGAGTTTTGGAAGAGAGATTCATTGTTGCTGCTTTTTCCTTGATGGGGATTCAGCATGACACAGTAGCAAACATCTACTCTTTCAAGCAAGGCGAGACTGAGAGTGTTAGAGACTGTGTAAATAGGATGAAGCAGTACATTAATCGTTGCCTAGAAGATGAGAAGCCCACCCAAAGTCGATTAATTTCTCTCTTCTTAAAAGGACTCAAAAATTCAACACTGCACACACATCTCTATGCAAAGAAGCATACAAATTTCAATGAGTGTTGCCATGATGCTATGGATTTCACAGATAACTTCAAATTCCAAGATGGTACTGGCCCTGAGGTGCAACCTAGAGATCAGTGGGGGGATGACCAAAGTTCAGGGTCTAGCGCACTAGTAAATCCAGACCACATAGCTAACCTAGTACTAAGGAGATTGGGACAAACCTATCGCCAACCCATGCAGCCACAACAACAGCAGTAGCGAATGAGGAGTGTACTACCTATAGGTCCTCATCTTTGTGGAGCATGTGACGGTAACCATAAAATCGAAGAATGTAATACCTTTTCTCCTCTAGTCACAAACCAACCCACAAAGAAGTGGTGCCAGGCCTGTGCTTGGAATTTTACCCACACCACATAGGAATGTACTCACATTGCAAGAATGAGACAGGAGCGTGAGCAGCAAAGGGGTGCAGTGGCTCCACAAATGCATCAACAGTATACTAATTTTGAACGTAAGCCACCGATGGCACAAGAGCAAGCACGACCTGTACTTGGAGCTCAACCTCCTGCTCCTGGGACTGCTCCTGTGAGGTTCGTTGACTACGATAATTCAAATATGTGTAGAGACTTGGTAAACCCAAGCTATGTGGAGGAGGAATACGCATCATATTCATCCAAGGAAAATCTCTTTGAAAGTCCCGCATATCCAAGTCAAGCACTGGAACCTCAACCAGGGGAACAAAATTCTTTGATGTTGCTAGGCAGCTATACCAACCTAGGATTCCAGGCCCCTCAGGTCAATGGCAGTAAAGGAAAGTAGAAGCCAAACTAATGGGCCCCTGTTATGAGTGTGGAGAACCCCATTGGGCTTGTGATTGTCCACATCGCCCAAGGCAAGCAGCTCGATCCAATACAACAATATCACAGTTTCCACCAATTGAAAGATACTCTCTAGGGTGTTGTGTAGAACACTTTCCAAAGGATTGTTTGCTGAAACCACATGATGAGGAAGGCACCTCTCAACCAAAGGTCTCACTCAACTTTGTAGGGGCAATTCCATTGCCACCTTCATCAGAGAATGAGGATGTCGTGCCACTTAGAGTCATGACTAGATCACAGACACAAAATGCTGGAATGCAGACTAATGAGACACCTCGAACTAGGGATGCAAAGGCAAATCTAGTGGACAAGACCCTACATTCCAATAGAAAAAGGACCACTAGGAGGAAAAAGAACCGCAAAAAGTAAACTAAGAGTGCATCCAGTAGTTCTCAAGAAGTCTCTAAACAAAACATGAAGGATCAAGCTTTTACATCCCAAGAAGTGCATGAGGAGCATCAACCTCAACCTGGGCCTAGTGCTAAACAAGATGAGGCTAGTACAACCGAGGATAGTTCTAGGGGTTCTGTTTTTGTGGATAAGGTGAACGAGACTCTAGATGCCATCATTGATGCTCATAGAAGTCGCATTGCAGCTTTATCTGAGCTACCCAAGAAGCTTCAAGAATACCCAAACCCTCGTGAGGAGAAGATCAATCTAGTTGTACATCAGCAACTCATTAGGAAAGCTCAATCAATACTTGAGGGCCCACCTCCTATCCCTCGGGGCCCAACCTCTCTTAAGCCAACATTAGAAACCATACCAGAAGTGTCATCAAGTTGGGAAATGAAAAGTGAGCTGATCTCACAAGCTCATAGTAGCGAGAAGTCTACACCAATTGACACCCCATTGAAAGAAGGCATTCTGCCACCACCTAGTCTTGCCTTCCCATGCAATGATGAAGTTATTGATGCTAACGAGGACATGGCAAATGAGATGTGGGCAGCAGTTCATGAGAAAGTTAATGAGAATATGTCCTCTATTATTTCACCTCCATTCTCTGAAGTGAATTTTACCAGGGGCACAGAAAACAACTTTAGACACCCAAGCACCCAGGAGAGGAAGTTCAAACAATTGTTTCTCCTAGAAGTAAGCATACAATGAAAACCTTACCATCTTATTTGGGAGAATATGAGAACTGTTCTCAAACCTTGAGGACACCCTCCATGCATCGCGAAGGTTGACAAAGGAGATGGATATGGGTATCGTGCAAGCTATTTTGTCAGCACCAGTGGCTTGTACCTTACCTTTGCTTGATTTGATAAAGCTTCGACCAGAGTTGTGGAATGATATTGCTTTCCCCCAACTTCACACAGTACACACTTCAAGATCGGAAGATTGTTCTTCAACAGCCCATGCGACAAAAGCCAAGCATGCCAGGGGTTTCATATGATGGTCCAGAAGATGCAAAAAAATTTGATATCGCTAAGCCAGAAGAAGAGCCTCGCTATGTGTGGATTGCCACAGACTTATCCTTAGATAAGGAGAAGTTATTAATTCAAACAATAAAGGAGTATTGCGATGTTTTTGCTTGGAGTTCTAAAGACCTCAAAGGAGTTGATCCAAGCATATCTCAGGATACAATTCCATTGCGAGAGGATGCAAAGCCTTCCAAGCAACGTCCTTATACAATGAGAATTTTGCACTTCTTTCTTTCTCTTGTGTATGCTGCATGCTTGTAGTGAGTGTGTGTGTAGTCTCCATTGATGCAAGCTCTTGCCCACTTCATTGGCAATGAGTTATTCATGGATAGACTCTCTCTATGAGCTTGTGGGTTTGTGAATGTTACATTCTATGCTTGCTTAAGCTTGTGGATTAGTAGATGCACGCTTATGGGTTTGCTGGCATTAGGGAAAGCTAAGATTTAATCAATGTTTAAATGGGATTAAGAGATTGCTATGCATTGCTTATTCTCTTGATTAGTGTAGTGGATTTAAGGGATTGAGAGATTGATTGAGGTGTTGAATGGTTGAATCGTCAAGTGGTGGTTTGTGTATGTGAGCTCTCCCTCATGGGATAAGCCTTCATGCACTAATCGGGTCGAGTGCTCGTATTGACATTGTGTTTCTTAACACATTTGTTGATCGGTAGTACTCTATGAGCACTATATTGCACAGTAGAGAGAACCGCTCTACACACATCTCATCTCTTTACATCACATTACATTCTTTCACATACACACCTATATCCATTCTTTCACATACATCCACATCCATTCCTTCACATACTCATCCACATCCATTCTTCTCATACACATTCACATCCATTCTTCACATACATATCCTTATCCATTCTTTCACATACTCATTCACATCCATTATTCACATACACATTCACTCACATCTCATATCATTCATTTACATTCTGATTCACATGACATCACATACACATTCACTCACATCTCATATCATTTATTTACATTCTGATTCACATGACATCACATCTCATCCATTCATTCACATTTATCTGATTCACATCACATCTATTCACCTCACATCTCATCACATCTATTCACCTCACATCTCATCACCTCTATTCACATAACATCCATCCATCCATTCATTCCCATCTATCTGATTCATGTCACATCTCATCACATCTATTCACCTCACATTCTCATCATCTCTATTCACATCACATCCATCCATTCATTCATTCCCATCTATCTGATTCACATCACATCTCACATCTATTCACCTCACATCTCGTCACCTCTATTCACATCACATCCATCCATCCATTTACATCACATCACATCACATCCATCCATTTACATCTATCTAATTCACATCACATCACATCACATCCATCCATCCATTTACATCTATCTAATTCACATCTCATCACATCTATTTACCTCTCATCTCATCACCTCTATGCACATCACACCCATCCATCCATTCATTCACATCTATCTAATTCACATCACATCCATCCAATCATCATCTATCTGATTCACATCTTATCTCATCACATCTATTCACCTCATATTCTCATCACCTCTATTCACACCACATCCATCCATTCATTCTTATCATCTATCTAATTCCCATCACATCTCATCACATCTATTTACCTCATATACTCATCACTTTTATTCGCATCACATCCATCCATCCATTTGCATCTATCTAATTCACATCACATCCATCCATCCATTCGCATCTATCTAATTCACATCTTATCTCATCACATCTATTCACCTCATATTCTCATATTCTCATCACTTCTATTCACCTCATATTCTCATCACTTCTATTCACATCACATCTATCCAATCATCTATCTGATTCACATCTTATCTCATCACATCTATTTGCCTCACATATCATCACCTCTATTCACATCACACCCATCCATCCAATCATCTATCTGATTCACATCTTATCTCATCACATCTATTCACCTCACATCTCATCACCTCTATTCACATCACACCCATCCATCCAATCATCAATCCGATTCACATCTTATCTCATCACATCTATTCGCCTCATATTCTCATCACTTCTATTCACAGAATTTAAACATAGAATTTAAGAGGATTCTAATCTTTGATATAAAGATTCTTTATGCACCTATTTATGCATAATTTAATTTTAAGAAAAATAACACTTTTAAAATAAAATTAAATCCTTTATGCATCTTTCTATGCATAAATTCAATTTTAATGAAAATGACACTTTTGAAAAAAAAAATCCTTTATGCATCTTCCTATGCATAAATTCAAGTTTAATGAGAATGACACTTTTGAAATAAAAATAAATCTTTATGCATCCTTCCTATGCATAAATTCAATTCTAATGAGAATAGAACTTTTGATATAAAAATAAATCTTTTGATATAGAACTTTTAATATAGAATGCACAAACGAAGGGAATCACTCTTTTAGAATAACCTAATGATAAACTTTAGTTCCACAAAATTTAAGAAAATTTTTCCATAACCTCTGTATGGCTGACCATTTCTCAATTTTATCATTCAATTTATGACTTGAATTAATCCAATTTGAATTCTAATATCTCTAATCTACTCCATTTTCTAAAAATCAAGAGAGTAAACAATGAAAAGAGTTTAAACAATCTTTTAATTAAACTTTCTAGGAGTTAGAAGGGCTCAATTGTAAAGAAGAGAAGGGCTCAATTGTAAAGAAGAGAAGGGGGTGGCCTTTCCATCAAGGCATAGCATCAGATTTTAATTCAACATTTACATGAAAGCATAAAATTTGAGAAAACCATAGATTTAAAAATTCACAATAAGTAAGAATTAAGCTTACATGGAGCTTGTAAGCTTTCCTTTGGCTTGAAGGATTGAGGGTTTTACTCTTGTTTGCAGCAAGAGTGGCCACCAAATTCACTTGGAGAGGATTAGGCCAAAAAACAATTGAATTATCAAGAAATTCAATGTTAAATGGCTCATGACAGAAGCAAAGTAACAGTGCATAAACACCAATAAGCTTTTACAAAGGGGGAGGCTTTTATTTATAGGAAAAGACTCTAACCAAGCAAACTGATTCTAGAATTTTCCAGATTAGTTTGGTCACTTTTTGAGGTCAATTTAGCTTACTTTTTGGATCTAGTTGAAACAGGAGAGAGGAGAGAGAAAAATATCTCATTATTTGTGAGTTTAAAACTCATCCACATATGTGAAATAGGTGCCTCCTTAATGAGGGAAATTCCCCACACTGAGGTGTCAAAAATGCATCATTTCCTCTAAATATCTCTTCTTTTTTAACTAATAAACCTTGTCCTTAGTCAACTCCATCTTATGTGAGTATTTACTCATTTTTGGGAAAATTTCTTTTATTCTGTAATTTATCTCCTCCCTACATTTGGATTAATCTTATTGGTCCATAGGAACCTTAATCCAAAATTTTCAAAAAATCTGGACCCTCAGGATAAGGTTCTTTTTACCTATTTTCAATCAATTTCGATTGCACATTGGAAAGTTCTTTTTGAATTCCTGTTTTAGGGGAAATCATTTTAAACACCAGGAGGATTTTTATATCCAAAAATATCTCAATTTTGAATTACCTCCCTTTAGACATTTTCTCTTTCTATGCCAAAACAAGGTAAAACATGATCTTTCTTTTCTTTCAGAGAGGGGAATAATTATAAGATCAAAAGGGGAGGTTCTTACACCTGTACTCCTCAAAAGCTGGAGGGAGGAATCTTACATTAGCCTTCACTTTTATAAGTTCTACTTGAAGTCTGGCCACTTCTTCCTTTGCTTCTTTCAGCTTTGTTTTCCATTGTAGCCTTGTCTTCTGTGCCAGCTTCACCTTTTTTGCCATTTGTTTTGCCTCTTCTATTTGCAGCCAACTGAAGAGCTACCTTGTAGTTTTCCCATTCTCTGGGTCCTTCTTCCCTGAGCTAATTCTCCTCTTCCATATAGTGCTATGGCTCTGATTCCAGTGTGCTTAGCTCAGTGATGGTGTCGAGTTTAAATTTTACACTTCTTTCTAGCCTTTGCTTGTAATCCTCAGCTTGATCCTTGGCCTTATCTCTTTCTTGAAGGGATTCTCTCAGTATATCTGTATACTCTCTAGAAGGCATGACATCTTGTAATTCCTACTAAAGTGTCTTATTTCTTTCCACCAACTTCTTGGCCTCCTTTTCCCAGTGTTCTACCTTCAAGTGATGGCCTTCAATGTTTGCACCAGATTTTGGTCTTCACCGTGTTTTGGGAGAGCGAAGGATAGGAAATTCTTATCTCCACACGAGATGAAGATGGTAAGTTGCTTGTAAAACAACCAAAGAAGTACGAAGAACTACACATGGTTGTCCTTGATCGGGCAATGGGGGACGGACGCGGATAGCAAAGGCAAATGTGTGGATTGCACTTGATAAATTGGCACCACTTTTACAAAAGATGACATTCAATTCTAATGATGCCAATGCATTTAAAGAGGTTGTAAACTTTCATAACTCAATGACAGAGGCATGGACTTCAAATTGCATTACACACTATATGGTCAGAGTGGTCTCCATTTCATTTTTACAATTAAATTGTGAATGTAATATTTTGATTTTAATTATGGATCCTGTGTTTTTGAATGCAGCACATACTTGAGGCTCATGGTCCATACTTTGCTGAACAAGGAAGTTTAGCGATATGGTCCACACAAGGCATGGAGCGATCTCATTGGCAAGCTCGATGTAGATTCCAAAAAGCAATGGCACATGGAGGTGGAATTAATGATTCCAATCCTATGAGGCAGTTACTCCAATGGTGGTATAGAATAGAGACAAGATATGAGGACAAATTAATAAATTCCAAATCCAATGATACAGAAGCTGCTCGCAGGGCAATATATGAAGTGAGGAAAGCAAGATATGAAAATAGCATGGCCAAAGAACATCATGCAGAATGGTTGATAACCTAAGAGAGAGCCTATAGCAAATGGAAATATTGATAGAATTGTAATTATGAAATAATATTTTATCTTTATGAGAATATTGGAGCAATCCAACGTTTTAAAGAAATAGGTGTTTGCTAAAGTCAACATGGATAACCTTTTCAAAATTAGTACTTACTAAAGTCAACATGGATAACTTTTTGATAGTGTTGATATTTTTTAAAAGTAAGTGTCAATAACTTATAGGTAAGTTCCATTTATAAATAAAGGCACTTCTTTTATTTCGTTCCATTCCTCCATTTCTCTCCATTCCTTCTAGCTTGTGAGTATAGCGCGTACTAAGCAAAGAGCAAACAAGATGCCTTCCAAGACACCGGTTCATTCATCCAAATCTAGTAAACATACTGACACCGACAATGATGAAGGTCAAGCTCCTCCCGCTGTTCCCGCTGCTCTAGCTGGAAATGCTCATCCACCTACGCATAAGAAGAGACGCATAAGAAGAGAAGATGGAGACTAGGAACCACTGCTCTTCATGAAATTAGGAGGTTCCAGAAGAGTCCTGAGTTGATTATACCCAAGGCGCCTTTCTCAAGGTTGGTACGAAAAATACTACAAGATCTACAAAGGAGAAATCACCACAAATACTTTTCAAGAGATCAAGCATGTAATGTGGAGCGATGATCAGCCCAAGTGTTGCTTGCTCTTCAAGAGGCGGCTAAAAGTTACTTGGTGGATCTGCATGATGGTCAACTGTTAGCCATCGATGCCTGGCGCATCACACTCAAGCCCTCAGATCTCACTCTTGTTTGTAGGATTCATAAACAATAGTGATGCATTCAACCTTAACCATGACATGGTTTGAAGAGCTGTGTAAATGCTCGTGTATCGTTTTGTGTTTTCACATTTTCATTCAGTTCTACTCAACTAGTTGTACTTTATGCGCTATACCAGATTTGTATATTTTAAGTTTCCTTGTTTCCAATGTTGTGTACTGGACTTGCCCATTGATTTGAATATTTTAAGTTTTCTTCATTTCTAATGTCAGTTTATATTCTTATATTTTTGTGGGAAAAAATTTGCAAGTGCATGTGCTTTTTTATTTGTGCGTGTAGGTGCTTATTCTTAAATTTTTCAAGAAAAAATGACGCATGGTATGCATATATCATGATGGGCTGAAATTTATTCTGTGCATAGATCATGTGGCTTACATCATGAGCATGCATGTGCATGTGCAAGCAAGTCCATGTGCATGTGCTTTAAAGAATGGTCCCAATTTTTATATTTAGGGCCTCTAGGGCATGTAGACCCCACATATATGATCCCATGCCCATTACAGGGTTGGGAAGTGCACTATCCGAAGGCTCGCATGGGAAGCCCTGATTTTTGTAGATTCAGGGCTTCCCATGATGCGAGCCTTTGAACAGTGCACTTCCCAGCCTCTAATGGTGGGCATAGGATCATACATGTGGGGTCTACATACCCTAAAGGCCCTAAATATCAAATCTGCGAAGAAGAAACTGGTAAAAGAAGATACCTTTTCTGCTTCATCAAGCTCCTTCTACAAAGGGTGCCTCTACATCTGCTCCTGGAATAGGTCTGCCATCATCCGGCTGGAGCAGCACAGGTGTCACATGCTGTGGTTGAGGTCCAAAGAGTTCATTCTGCAAGCACTCAAACTCTTCATCTAAGATCTCATATTGAGGAGATGCATCCTCAATCTGCTTCTGGATAGCAATGATAGCAGAGATATCATCTACACTACTTTCATCATATCGCCCTACCTCATCAACCTGTGGTAGGGCTTCTTGTTTGGTAATCAAAGTCCAAGAAATCATCACTGGCATCTTGCACAAGTATACTATATAGTTTCTCCTCCCTCAAGTCGAAGAGCTCCAACACATCCTGGTACTCCACCCCTTTGATGGTGATGGCACTCAATAAAGCTAGTGGTGGGTCATGACTTTGGGTTTCATCAGGTTGGATGGATGCAAGCGCCATGCAAGAGCTCTCTATGTCTATGTATTCCACTAGAGCGAGATCTTGGATGTCATCATCCTCTGGCTCTTAAACATCAGAGTTCAAGATGTAAATAGCAAAAGCAATATCCTGCCTAAATGAGATTGAGTGGGATGTGCTCTTCATAGGAGGTTGGGGTAGTGGTAGTGTGAAAATCTAGTCCAACATGAGCTAGAGCTCTGTTCACTACCTTCTTGTGGTTGAATCCACTCTTTGTGTTAAAGAGGAACTCCAAAGGAATCCAACTTAAGGTGGAATTTGGGATACAGTAGGTGAAGTCATCAATTGCATCGCAAAATGCAACTAGCAAGGTGGAGTTTGGGTCTAAGGTGGAGATGATAGCCTCGAGGTCTGAACTCTTGCAAAACCTAGGGTAGATCTAGTCCCCAAGTTGAGATTAGTGAATGCTGCTAATCCACACGGGCGAAAGCAAGGGAGGTGGCCATGATGGATAGTGGGGAGAGTAAGCACACAAAGGAAGAGCTAGAGAATAGATAGTATAAATGAGTTTGATCTATAACTTATACTCATATTTATACTTACACTTAAATTTATAATATTTTTAATAAATTTATACTTGTGTTTATTATATTACTTACAAATATCTATAAACTTATATTTATTTTTATACCTTATGTGTATACTCTAGTAAATAAAGGACACTTCATTAAAATATAATAAATAATAAATTATACTTCTATTTCACGTTACATTATATTATTATTATTATTATTATTATTATTATTATTATTATTATTATTATTATTATATTTACATAATTACTTATATTATTATTTACACTTAAATATATACTTAAAGTTATATTTATTTTTAAACTTATATATATAGACTTAAAAATTAATGACACTTTATTAAAATATAACAAATCATAAAAATATATTTATATTTCTAGCATAATTAATTATATTATTATTTACACTTAAATATATACTTATATTTATATTTACGTTTATACTTACTTATACTTATCATTATTTTCTTACATATTAAAGGGTTTGAAACACAATAGACTTTAAAAACCACAACACTTTATGAAAATGAAGAAAAATTAGATTTACAACACTTTTAGAGAAACAACACTTTTAGGGTTTGAAACACAGTAGACTTTAAAAACCACAACACTTTATGAAAATGAAGAAAAATTAAATTTACAACACTTTTAGAGAAACAACTTCTTATATGCACTTGGAAGAATAAGAATTACATTGACACCACAATCTCAAGGATGTGTGGAGTAACACACTGCTTTTTGCATGTTTTGCAATGTTCACTTCGACTCCCAACCTTCCTACCATCCAACTTGAAATAGAAATTACAAGGGAGATTATTGGACATAAGTTGGATTTTCTGCCTCAAAAAACTAAGGGACCAATAACTCTCTTTATTAACGCTAAAAGGGTTATGACCCTCCCAAAGAATAACCACATCAATGAGTGCATGTCATCTCGCATGTCTTGGTCCAAGTGAGCCACTCTCCTCGTAGAAGTCGCCACCTCCTATACTTGAAGAAGCAAATGCACAAAGTTTGTCTTGCAATGAAGTACTTGTCATAAAAAACAAACAACAACGGACATAAAAACATAAAATCAACATTCAACATTCAACATTCAACAATCAATAATCAGTGTCTTGCAATGAATAAAAACCATCAACAATCAATAGAAGTACAATCTTACCTAAAGGTAACATCTGACACAGTAATTCTGCACTCAATGATATCATCGTGGTGAGTTCTCTTGAGATGCCATGACTCACCCAGTAATTGAGTCATCCAATCCTCAGATGGTGGGAACTTGCATTGATAAGTAATCTTAGTTTTCTTAACTACTTCACAGGATCCAAACAAATGTGCAAACAAACCAAATGGTACAAACCAACTTAGATGCACATCTCTAGAGCCTGTGGATGGTTTCATGGAAACATGAACATCAGTTTTTATCTTTACCCTACATGCTTCTGACATGTCTAAGCTAGGATTATACCATTCTTGGCTAGACAACGGTGGTAGTGGAATATACTCCAAACTATGTCTCTCCACGTCATACACTGAATCATAAAAGTAAACATTCTAAGATGCCAATTCGCTTGCACTCTTGTTGTCACATAGATCAAGGCACCTATCTCTGCAAGTAAAACATTTAGCTTTCCACTAAAACATTCTATATTCTGCCATTCATGCAGAGTGGATGGAAGCTGCAAGCAACAAACATGCTTGTATTAAAACTCTATCTAATAACCATGGACTCAAAGCACAAGAGCACAAAGCACATAGATATAAACTTAATGTTAGGCTTATGTCTTTCACTGAAGTTATCATGATGCACTCGAATCTCTTTGTGCATATAAACATGTTGAATGAAAGCCTCTGTTATTGTACTCATACAATTTTTGGGTCTCCTGAACTCTATGATTCTACCTTTCCATTGCTTGTTGGGGTCTGTGACATCTTTGAGCTTAACCTTGAAATTGCCACGAGTACTTGGTCGCATTAAAATCCAATTTAACTTACTTTACTGATCAGGGATCCAGTTACCTTCATCATCGCTCTCTTGTTAAATAAATCCACTATGTGAATATTACTGATATTCCTCCTCCTTGAAGACATCTAAATTAATAAATCTAGATTGCATGATTAATAAATATATATATTAGATTGTAAGCAACAAATAAAGATTAAAACAAGAAGAAATAAACAATAACTTACAGCTTTGATTTACACAACCTTGTTGCTCACAACCTTTTTGCTTTGATTTACACAACCTTATTGCTCCTATGAAAATAAACATAAACGTATCAAGACAAAACATTAACAAACCCTAAACCTATGATCATTACTCACATCAAGACAAAACATAGACAAACCCTAAACCTATGATCATTATAGTTGTATTTTACGTCCCTTGAAATCATTACTGTGCAGAGAAGATTATAATCAACAAATAAAGATTAAAACAATAAGAAATAAACAAGTTATAGTTGTATTTTATGCCCCTTGAAATCATTACTGTGTAGAGAAGATTATAATCAACTAAGAAAGATTAAAACAACAAGAAATAAACAACAACTTACTACTCACAACCTTGTTGCTCCTGTGAAAATAAACTACAACACATCAAGATAAAACATAAACAAATCCTAAACCTATGATCATTACTTTGGTATTTTATGCCACTTCAAATCATTACTGTGCAAAGAAGATTGTAAGCAACAAATAAAGATTAAAGCAACAAGAAATAAATAGCAACTTACTGCTTTGATTTACACAACCTTGTTGCTCACAACCCTGCTCGTGTGAAAATAAACAGCAACACATCACGACAAAACATAAACAAATCCTAAACCTATGATCATTACTCACATCAAGACAAAACATAGAAAAACCCTAAACATATGATAATTACTCACAAGAATTTGATGCCACTTCACATCAAGATAGCTATCTATGGTGCAGAGAAGAGAAAGTTTTGGTGAGAAAACGGGCATAACTCACAGACGTTTGTTCAAATGAGGTGAAATTTTAGGAGGAGAGAGCTATGGTGGAGAACAACATACCTATAAATTTTCATGAAGAAGGAACCAGAGTTGCTGCAGAAGATATGGCAAATTTGAATTCCGCCAAAAAAGGGAAAAATGCAAAGGTAGCGAAATGCAAAAGGAGGGAAAGTAAAAAGTGAAACATAAAAAATAGAAAAAAATGAAATTAGGTTTTCAAACTTTATCACAAGGTACATCTGACATGAAAGAATAGTTTGACATGAAATCTGACATTTCTCTAATTTTTTAAGATCTGGGCTCTATTATTTTATTGTCTTAAGAGATTTGGGCAAAGATATGACAAAAAGATCCATGTTAAATGGATCTAGAATCCTAGCTTTCTCATTGGTCAGGTCAATCTTTTTTTATTCACTCCTTAAGGGGAAAAATGGAGAGTCCATATTTCTCCTAATGGCACGTTTGTATCTTCCCCTTTATCTCTTAAATACACTAAAAAATTATTGGCTAATGACGCCATGGCTCCCTTGAACCATTTTCGGGGGTTTCATTGTAGTTGTTCCTCTTGGTCTTGCTGTTCCTCTTAGTCTTGCTGTTCTACCCTTCTTGGGTTTTCTTGCTCTTGGCACTCTTTTTCTTGGTCCAAGTTGTGCCTAAATTCTGACACTTGTTCCTGTTCGTGCGGGGTTGCAGAAGTTTCAGCACTGCCTTCTTGATTGTGAGACGGTGCGAGGCACTTCCGACTGCAAGCTTCCTAGAGGGTCTCTTGGAAGGCATTACTTTCCATCATTCTTAGATCCTAGAACATGTATGAAGCATGCTTAAAGCTATTTGGGTTGTATAGTGGGAAGCTCTCTGTATTGACTTCTCTGGGGAATTCCTTCCATGCTATTATTTCTCTTTAGACTTGTTCTGAGCCATGTGTTCCCCCAAGCAGAATTGCCAAGTGTTTCTCGTTGCTTTCCTTCACAACAGAAAGGTAAGACAATAGTCTGTGGTAGTAGACCCGTCAGGCGAGACACGCAATCACCCACCAGAGTTTCTGGGTACAAACACCAGCTCCCATATGGACACAACGTTACACTGATCATAATTCCATTGAGAAACCCTTCACTCTCACTCTCTCAGCTCTCACTCAGCACACTCCAATAAACATCTTACACCCTCGCTCATGAATTAACAACACAATGACATAACATGGATGCTTTCGACTTAGACATAGAAGTCATTTAGAACAACAATGAGATGGCAAGCTTACTCTTAAATAAATTCCATAGACATGATAGATCAATACAGAGCAATTGCCCAAAGTGTTAAAGTTTCCTGAGTACAATCCCACTCTCCAGCTTCATAGCATGACTGATGACCAATAGTTGAGAGCATACAACCATAGCACTCTTCCTCTATCTAAGTGTCTAACTCTATCATTGCATATCAGTGCACTATCCACTCGTCAACATACACACTGACTGGTTGCCCTTTTACATCAAGTCGTCTTGTTCTTGGCAACGGATCTTTGGTGGTTACTGTTCGTCACCTCCACACGTGTGATACCGAGGTGGTACTCACAACTTGGGGAGTGGGTTGCCCTTGTTGGATAAAGGTTCAGAGGATTTTACCTTCTTGGCATGGATCACATCCTTTCCATTATTCGGGGCATCCTTACTTGCTCTTATCAGTGCTACCAATTCCACAAGCTCTACCATATTAGCACTAGTCTCTGGTTTAGTGTTGTTTGCCTTTGTCTCTTCCTCTAACTTGTAGAAGGGGTAGGAAAATGCTTGGCAGTGTGGCCTTCTCCTTTACATCTTTCACATAGGGGTTCCACATAGGGCCTTCTCCTTTACATCTTTCACATAGGGGCTTGTGAAAAGATGCAAGGGGAAAGAGAGCTTGAGCTCTTGCAAGTACACATACACACTCACAAAACCCTAATAGAGAACACACACAGTGAGAGGTTGAAAATCTTCTTCTACTTCACTCAACACTCAATACACCATATACAAAGATAAGAGTACACACAATATGAAAGGTACTCAACCAAAATACATACAAGGGTTCTCTATAGTGTAAACCCAACTAAATGAGCTGGCGTTATAACTATGCCAGTCTCTAGAATGGCTGTCACACAACCTGTCATCCCACTGGCCGCATATCACCCAAGATCTCACCAACCATGCCAGTGGTATAAGTGTGGAGCCTATCCCCCAGGCGGGTCATCAATGTCCACCGCCTCACTAGATGAGCTCGATATCTCAACACTCTCCCTCGAGCTCAACTCCATCTCATGTACACAATGCTTTGGTGAAGATGTCAGCTACCTGATCCTGTGTGCTAACATAAACAAGGTCAAGGTCTCCTGCCAAGACCTTCTCTCTGACAAAATGGTAGTGGACCTCTATATGCTTCGTGCGAGCATGAAAAACTGGATTCCTGGCCAACTATATACTGCTAATGTTATCACAAAAAATGACAACTTGTCTATCCACTGATAGACCCAAATCTACAAGTAGCTTTCTCAACCAAGCTACCTCACATGCTGCCATAGCAACTCCTCTGTACTCGGTCTCTGTACTGGATAGAGCAACCGTAGGCTGCTTCTCATTGTTTCTGCTTGAGGATGCATAGTTGTTCTGCTGCACTTTCCCATTTTGCATGTCAGCCTGCTTCTTATAACATTCTGCCTGCACATGTCCAGGCTTACCACAATAAAAGCATTCACGTGCATCATTATATTGCCTTTGCCAATTTCCACGTCCTCTTTGACTCCCCCTGCCTCTGAATTTGCCTCTTCCACCTGTGTGTTGTTGATGTTGTTGTTGTCTATTCTGGGACTGTTGTTGTTTTTGCTGCTGCTGGCCATAATTTTGATTACCTGTTCAACCACCTCCTTGACCGCATCCACAGTCTCCTCTACCTCATCCTCTACTTGAACTTGTGTAGAAGGCATGTTGCTCTGAATTGTTTTTGTTTTGTGAAGACTGTTGGTCTTCACCCAAGCTCTTCTCTTCTATAATCAGCATAGACACCAAATCTGTAAAGTTGGGAATGTTTTCCCGAGTCTGAATAGACGTCTTGAATGCCTTGTATTATGGCCCGAGACCACGTAGACAGACTTCCACCTTATCATCATCATCTACTGACACACCAATAGATGCAAGGGATTCCACAATACCCTTTATCTTCAATGTATAGTCATTCACAGACATGCTCTTTTTCTCCACAATATGAAGTTCCTTCTTCAACTGTATATTACGTGCCTTGGTATTTGTTTCATAGAGTTTTACCAAGGTGTCCCACGCCTCCTTGGGGGACTTGGCATCCTGAATGTGCCCAATCATGGTGTCCTGTATACTAATGGAGAGCCAATACATAACTTTCCTGGCTCCTTGGTTCCAGTCTTTAAACTCTTTCACATCTGCAGAGCAGTCGGATTTATGTCCGGTATCTCCGGTGCCTCTTCATGCGCTCACCTTCAATAGCCCTTTCCCATCAGGAAATTCGTCAACCTGAACCTCCAAGCATGGAAGTTGTTCTTATCAAGCTTCTTAGCCACAATCTGGGTTATGCCATCATTTGACATCTTGCCAGACACACAATTTTACCAGAAACAGCACTCTGGTTTGTCCTGCACAAACTGCTATATTTCTGCAGCGGTACTGTAGTACTCTCAACAAATGTCACAACCAATGCCTTCAATATGCATACATACACCCAATGGCAACTGTTGACCTCTTTGCAGCACACACTGTGTCTGCACAGCCAATCTATCTTCCTGCAGTTCTTAAAATAGAGTTCTGCAGAGAATCGATGACTTACCCGCGATGCTCGAAATCGCCTATTTTTTGAAAAACGGAGGTCCAGACGGGCCCGAAACGTGTTTTCTGCCTAAAAAATGTAGTCCGATAGGATAGTATAGTTACCCTATAGCTTTACTCCCGCGAAGAAAGCTCCTCAATCAGAGATCGTTTGCCGGTGCCTCCCGTAGAGCTCCCAACAAGGGTGTAGTCACCAACACAAATAGGGAAGAGTAGTTGAATCTCTTACCCTCGTACCGCTTCCTGTGGTTCTCTTGCTTGCAGCTCAGCCCTTAGCACGAAACACTCACAAAACCCTAATAGAGAACACACACAGTGAGAGGCTAAAAATCTTCTTCTACTTCACTCAACACTCAACACACCATATACAAAGATAAGAGTACACACAATATGAAAGGTACTCAACCAAAATACATACAAGGGTTCTCTATAGGGTTCTCTATAGTATGAACCCAACTAAATGAGCTGGAGCTTTAACTATGCCAGTCTCTAGAATGGCTGTCACACAGCCTGTCATCCCACTGGCCGCATATCATCCAAGATCTCACCAACCATGCTAGTGGTGTAAGTGTGGGGCCTATCCCCCAGACGGGTCATCAGTGTCCACCGTCTCACTAGATGAGCTCGATATCTCAATAGCTTGTATCCTTGCTGCTTCCTAGGATTAGGATAGTTTGGAGATATATGTCCTTTATCTCCACACCTATAACACTCCATTTAGCTTCTTTTATTAGTATCTTGAAATTTCCCTCCAAAGATTTGTGAGAAGGAAATCTTTGAAGACTGAAGTTGGGACTCTAGGTACTATATCATGGGTGGTCATTTTGGATTCTAGAAGGTTGAGCCTATCCTTTTCCTCCTCCTTTCTTATTTCATGCATTTTCTTTTAGGAAAAAATGTCTTCAGTATGGTTTTTCCTAAGGCAATATGAGCAAAAAGCTCCTAGAATTATTAGCTTCCGGGTGGATTTAGTGGCCAAGTGTCCTATCTAGTGGCATTTCCAATACCATGTGTTAGCCTTGAAGTTGTTGCTAACTAGTCTTGAGGGTTCAAGGAAGTGGAAAAGTTAACACTTACTAATTGCATTAGCTCCATCATTGCATTTATGAACTCTTCCTTCATGTTGGCCAAGGAGGTGGCTAGGTAGTCTTTAATGTTCTCTTGTGATACACTCGTAGGGGGTAGGACTCTAGGGATTCTCCATGGTGGTGACTGCATACACTGGATGGGAAGGATGAGGGTTCCTTGGTATATCTGACTTTGCTAGTGTATAGGACCCAATTGTTGATTCCAGGAAGATTGGTTTCATTGTGACTATGGGGATGCTACTTGTGACTATGGGTATCTGACTTTGCTAGGGTGTAGGACCCTGTTGTTGATTCTAGGAAGATTGGTTTCATTGTGATTATGGGGATGCTACTTGTGACTATGGGTATCTGACTTTGCTAGGGTGTAGGACCCTGTTGTTGATTCTAGGAAGATTGGTTGGGGCTGGGTTGCTATATTCCAACTATAGAAAGAGGCATGGGGCGGTTGTACTTGAGCTTGCTCAAACCTTGAAACCATTATCGGGTTGGCATTAGTAGCAACACTCCTCTTCCTCTATTGACTGCCAGGAGTTTGTGAGAGTGTCAACATCATCATATAACTTGGTGGTTGTTATTGCCTCTTGAAAAGTACAATGCCTTTCTAGTTCAACAAAATTCCTTATCATTGGGTCTAGCCATCTTAAGAATATTCCTTTCTAGATGTCGTCATCTAAGTTGTGATTCCCTCATCTCTTTAGAATTGAGTCGATTAGAGAAACATAGGATTGTATCCTTTCCCCTTCTAACTACACTAGGTTCATAAATTCATCTCTCATTCTATCCATAAATCCTTCGCTCCAAAAATGTGTTAAGAACTCTTGTTTCAAGTCACCCCAATTACCAAAATTAATCTTACATTTTTTCACCTCTCATACTATTGAAATGCTATCCCTTTCAGAGTGGTGGGGAATATGGCTAGATTGTTTTGGAATTATCTAAGCCTCACTGGTGTAGGTTGTGTCTAGGTTGCTTTGGTTTGAACACCCTCTTAGGTGTGAATGCTCCTTATTAAGGGTTAGGTCAAAAGACAAGGCCTTAGTGCCTATAAATACAGAGTACATGGTGTGAGTTTTATGATTCATAATACAATCATTGTGTTCATTTGCGATCTCTCTCTCTCTCTCTCTCTCTCACTTGAGCGCTCTCTCTCTCTCTCTCTCTCTCTCTCTCTCTCTCTCTCTCTCTCTAGCCGTGGTCACCATTACCATGGCTTGAGCTTCCATCTTCATTTCCACTCTCACCCCTTGTGAGATCATGCCACCATGTTTTCCAACATGGTATCAGAGCCACTACCTTCACCTTGATCCTTTCGTCCCATCATACTCCCAACTACCTAGCCTGCTCAATGTATTTTGGATGTGTTTTTGAATTGTTGCAAAGCCTTGATGTATTAAAAGGAAAACATGTATTCTTATCATCTTGATACAAGCATGCTAAAAGAGAGAGCATCTCGAAGGTTTCATTAACATTGAAACGACACGGTGAATTCGATAGTATAGATTAGAAGCGTCCATTGATACTCGGTTTAAACAATTTGATAGGGTAACACAGAACACGAAGGCCGCCTGCAGAAACAATAGGGAGCTCATGTGGCTGTTAGATCTAAGGAGAGTGAAGATGTTAACCAATTAATCATGTAGTATTTTGGGGTGGCTATCACGGTAAGTGCCTCCGAGGCGGTCGCACCAGGTGAAGTAGAGGGACCTGTTGAAGCGAGGGTCAAGGTGGTGGATGTAGTGGTGGATGGGCCTTTGCGCGAGGGGCGTGAGGAGGAGCCCGAGGGACGCCGGCACGTACACCCATGCGGGCAGGCTGTAGCCGCAGTGGCCCATCATGTCCACGTTGTTGACCGCCCATGTGGCCAGCACAATGTGAAAAGGGTTCCAATCTCCCGCGCAGTAGAGCCAAAGCATAACCATGGAGTAGAAGGGCGTGAAAGAGACGGCAATGTCCAGAATTTCACCGTAGGCCGTGCTGAACACAGTGATGTCCCCGCCCGTTGTGTGATGCAGCTGGTGCACTAGCCGGTACGCACCTTTGAAGCGGTGCAGATTCGAGTGAACGACCCAAAAGTAGGCGTCATGCAGGACCATCAAAACCCATGTGAACAGAAGCCCTCCTGTTATGTCCACAGAAGCACGGCAATTGCGAAAGTAGGTATCCCTGCAAGATTGAACGATAACGCATCATCATCATAGGGTAAACTTCTGCAGATTATCTCAAAAAGGGAAGGATTGATATCTCGTAGTAAACTATGCTCATCTCAATATAGCTCTTCATGGACATGCAACGACACAGGTTATTTCATGAGGTAATGGTGTTCTAGAACTTCGACGGAGATATCTGATTAACGGACATGCATCTCATCGCGTGATTACCATGTAGCCATGCAACAAGTAACCTGCAAGCTAATTAGCTTACCTCCCAGCAAACATTATTGCAGCCAACGGCATGGGTGCGATCGAGACCGACATGAAGTCCTCCTTGGAGACTGTGAGCCTAGTGACTGGTATCGACGGCGCCAGCCTCCTGACGAGGCCCTTGGCCTCCAGATAACCTAGCAGCTTGAACCACGCATACTCCATGCTCACATGCAGCAATCCGAACATGATCCCACCCACTACTCCCGCAACGAAGCACACTAGTACGTTCTGAGCAAGGCCTACGTTCTCGACGAGCTCCATAAACCTGCTCATGCTGCGCTTGCAAGAGTGCCAGGCAACACCGAGAAGAATCTGCCGCAACGAGAGCCCCAAAAAACGGCTATCCATCGCAAGATGTCTGGACGCTAACTTGGCGGTTCCGTTTGCCGTAGCATGGAGGCCACCTGGTGCAAATCTCCACGAATTGCGTCCACGTGGACATTCTCTGCGATCGTCACATACCATAACTGAAATACTTTTACATAAATGTAATTATGGATCACAAAAAAAAGGCATAAGAAATGTTCTTGGCTCTATATGGACGTTTTTTGCAATTACGTTTAAGTTGGGGGTTGTAGACCACATTCGTTATTGTAAGGTCCCCGCCCCTAGCTTGGCCAAGGGGACCCTTTCAATAGGGGGCCAAGTCCCCTGGTCTTCGATTGTTTGACGAAACCTCGATCTCTCGGAAATACGAGGATACGAGCAAACAAAGGGACCTAACTCTATCTTGCACAAGAAACATAATCATTCTAACAAGAATCCATTCCCCCAGTCAAATAACGCTCAATGTCTGTTATCGAGGATGTAACAAGTCCGCACTTGGTTCATAGAAACCAATGCCTTTTTCTTCTTTTCGTTACGAGAGGCACGACCGCCAGCTCGTTCCTCTAAAATGGAACTTGTTCAGGGCCCTATTTTTACTATGGATCGTAATTAAATAAATCTATTGAAAAGTTACTCGACTCATCGGGTCCAATCATCCATAGGATGGCACCGTCAGGCATCTATCCACCCACTTTTCACCCACTCACCCATTCATTTTTGTTATCTAATTAGATCCTACCACACTGTGAAACATATAAAAAAAGGTTCTTTAATTAAAGAGGTTCCACAATGTTCCTTTAAACAGCCTTTGAAAACAATAATATTTACATCAAACAATTTTTAAAGTAAAATGTTGATAATCTAATGAATTTATTTTCAAAATCTTATTGTAAAAGTAAAGATAGGTTTTAAAGGAAATTTAAATGACTTTGCTAAAAACGTGAATTGTTGGCTAAAGTCAACCGATACCTCCATCATTGATAGTGTAGTTTAAATAATCTGGCAAGAAACAATTTAACACTCCAAAAACATGTGAATCTATATAGTTTTCTATGCATGTGAAATATAAACTTGTTAATTTAAAGTGAAATATTCAAGAAGGATAAAAATAACAACTAAGGCTATAATTTAAGAGTTGTTATTTCAATACTACTAGAGACAACAATTCATGAGAAACTTGTCATCAGAAAATAAAAATATAAAGTGATTATTTGATATCAAAGTTGGAGAAACTTACCTTGAGTTTAAAAGCTGTTTGCCAGGGGTGGCAGAGTCTCATCTATATTATTGGCTGGCCTTACACCTCCCTTGACCCATTCTTTTACATATGTCCATAAGGTGGGTGAATTGTGTAACAGTTGCCCCAAGGGCATCTAGACAGGTGTGGATAGTATAGCTACGAGGCTTCCTATATCCCTGGGTTCCTTGGATATAGAGGGTTCTTCCCATGTAGGTGTCTCGTATTCTTCCATGGGGAAGGAATGAATAGATCCCCCGAACTCATTTTCTTCAAACATTCTAGACATTGTGTTTGTTTGGGAGTCCTCTTCTGTTTCTTCTGAAATCGGGGCTGTCATGTTCAAGACCCTATTCCGGGGTAGTTCATCTCGAGGATAGATGGTATCCCTTACTCGACTGGCCCTTGGCTTAGTGTCATGAAGTTGGTGCTCTTCGACTAAGGCCTTGGCATCTTCTAGCTTCCTTATTTCTTCGTCGACATTGGGATATTCACCAACCCCCTTTGGAGTTGTTGGTTGTTCTCCTTGCTTTCCCTCGTCTAGTCCTCCAAGGTTGATCCCTTGACCCCCTTCTTCCTTTGATTGTGTGGATCCGGTATCAATTGTATCTTCTTCGGATCCGTCTTGGATTGTAACCCCTGTGTCCACCTTTCCTAATTTCTTCACTCTTCTCTTGCTGCCAGATCTGGAAATAGTCGCATTTGCCTGGTTCCTTCCCTTATCTCCTAATTGAGCTTGAGCTCGTGTTAGGACATTGAGTGGTGTGATCTTCCTAGATTGTACACTAATGGTATGGATGGTGGCCTGATTAGCAATAGAAGCAAAACCACTTGTTTGGTAGGGATAATCTTTGATCAAATGATCAATTCCACTAAATGTGGAATTGATCAAATGATCAATTCCACATTTAGTGCAGGTGAGCACCGGCATGTCATTGGGCGTGGTCGCCACTTGTTGTGGTTCGTGTGTATGATTCATATTCTTGTTTGGGCACTCGGCTACTCGATGTGGCCCACCGTCAGCCATAGCATTCTAAAGGTCCTCTTCTCATATTTGAGTTTATTTCCTTGCCCTTCCACTGTACCGTGGTTTGAAACACAGGTACTAGCGTGTTATTCTATAGGACGTAGTATTCAGACCTCACCCATGTCCTTGTAGTATTCCCCGCTAAGTTCTAATTCCCGCACCAGTTCAACATCTTCTGATGGCTCTTCAATCACTACTTGATTGAAGAGCCACTGTACAGTGGTTCGTGTGTATGATTCATATTCTTGTTTGGGCACTCGGCTACTCGATGTGGCCCACCGCCAACCATAGCATTGTAAAGGTCCTCTTCTCATATTTGAGTTTATTTCCTTGGCCTTCCACTATACCGTGGTTTGAAACACAGGTACTAGCGTGTTATTCTATAGGACATAGTATTCAGACCTCACCCATGTCCTCGTAGTATTCCCCGCTAAGTTCTAATTCCCGCACCAGTTCAACATCTTCTGATGGCTCTTCAATCACTACTTGATTGAAGAGCCACTGTACAGTGGTTCGTGTGTATGATTCATATTCTTGTTTGGGCACTTGGCTACTCGATATGGCCCACCGCCAACCATAGCATTGTAAAGGTCCTCTTCTCATATTTGAGTTTATTTCCTTGCCCTTCCACTATACCGTGGTTTGAAACACAGGTACTAGCGTGTTATTCTATAGGACATAGTATTCAGACCTCACCCATGTCCTCGTAGTATTCCCCACTAAGTTCTGATTCCCGTGCCAGTTCAACATCTTCTGATGGCTCTTCAATCACTACTTGATTGATCTTAGCCTATGGTGGTTGTGGCAGTAGAACTAGTGGTGGCAAGGGTGAAGCGTCTTGTAGCCAGAACATCCCCCTAGGTAAGTAGGAAGAGTTGGGTTGTCCAGCAGTGGCAATGATCAGCATAGGTGGTGTCAGCAAATCCAATGGGGCTCTATTTTGCTGGTAGTTGTGCCACATTTTGAAACCTTGGAAATCTACACATTGACGTGTCATGATTTTCCAATTTTACACAGTGTGCACAATAAAGTAATGGTCTTGCCCTTAACTTTGGACATTCGGGGTTGGTATGATTTAGTTTGCACATGGAGTACCACGCCAATTCTCTTGCAGGGGTAAAGGTTACTATGCCCATGCCCCGACATCTCTCTTCCTTCCCTCACCTTTAATTTTTCTAAGATGGCATTACTGAGCTCATCCACAGTCATATGTCCGACTTGCTTACTTCGAGTTCCAATTTCTTGGTGACTCAAGACACGCGAAGTCGTGGTTGCTGCATATGTTTTAACATCTTTAGGTTGTGGCAATTCTAACATATTATCTTCATATTCGATTGCCAATTTGTAGCATGCATCACGAGTAGCTGGCCGGGCTAGTACTAGGTAATCATGCATTTTATGGTCCCTAACCCCTCTCCTGAAACAAGGTAACAATTGATCATTTGCAACCTTTCCCGAAGTTTGCATCTTGAATTTAAGTGCTTCAAGGGCGAGAGACATAGTCTCTCCATTGACTCATCTTCCTTTTGTTTGATGTTATGTAGTTGTGCCATAGGGCTCCATTTGTCACCACTATGGGAAAAACTAGGCACAAAAACATGTCCTAGCTGCACTTCCCACATCTCGTTTAATTCGAGGGGTGCCAGTATTTGACAGCCTAGAATTCAATGCTTGGAATGGCACTTCTTGTCTTGGACCGAGTCCAACACTAGAAAAAGGACCCATGCCCGCAGATTGCGCTTCTTCATCATAACTACTTTGGAGACCAAAAAATCCCTAGGCAATATCAATGATCCCCTGGACTTGGTTGGGGAGTGTGGTTTATCTTCTTCCCCAAACCCAGTGTATCTCAGCCCTTCTTCCATGGATTCTTCACTACTAGTTTCCGCGGTGGTCAAGTTTCTCAAAACACTCAAGTGTGTGCTTGTGGAATGTCCTGATCCCACACTTCTTGGTAGGAAGTTCCTGGATGATTTGATGCACTATCGTCAGGCGTAAGATCATCTCCGATGAGTTTTCCAGATCTTAAGTGCATATATGTATGATTTGATAAGCTATTAATCAACCCAAATTGATTCAATTTCTAATTCTATCGCTCAGGCATGAATTAGCAGAGAATGTTTCATGTCGTGAAACAACAGGATTTGTTTCACGTCGTGAAACTGTAGGAAATTCAGTCAAATCCCCTTTCCTTAGACGACCCTCACAGCGTTAGTATTGTCAATCCGTCAGTTTGGCCTTCACGTGAACCTGTAGGATTTCTTTCATGTCGTGAAACAGTAAGTGTTTCACGCCATGAACCGCTTCAAAAATGGTTCACGCCATGAAAGGTTTACTGCACTTTCACGTGCTCCAAATTTTGGTGGTTTGCACCGTGTCAGAGGTGTCAGGATAAGGGTTTCTATTTTTGGAATGTAATCTCGTGATTTTCGATGAAAATCCCGACACTGATTTTGTTGAGCGATTCACAGCATCAAACTACAGGGTGGTTTGCACCGTGTCAGAGGTGTCAGGATAAGGGTTTCTATATTTGGAATGTAATCTCGTGATTTTTGATGAAAATCTCGGCACTGATTTCGTTGAGCAATTTGCGGCATAAAACTGCAGGGTGCCAAAAATGTTATGGACTTCCACACCTCCAAGCGAGTACTCTACACATTCACCTAATGGATAAGCAATAGAACACAACCGTCATGGGGTACTTACCAATGCTTCGATCTCGAGTCCCTTGAGGTCAAAGTACCTACATGCAATTTTTGTTGTTTACCCTGGAGCTGTGCCTTGCATAGTCAAACCCATATGGAAGCAAGCACCTTAGTGATTGTTATCTTGATAGTTTTGAAGAAGAGGTCCTCAATGCTATGGGAGAATCTTTTGTCCTTGTTTATTAGCTCCCACTTTTGCCACTTTCTGGTAATTTTGGTTTGCCAATTCGTGGTGCTTTCTTTTCTAGCCAAAAAAAGAGTGGGAAATGATAGCTCCTCACAATATTCATCAACAAATAAGCTGATTGGGCTAAAACCCTCGGATGGAGCAACATTTGTGATCGAGTTATTATGCTCCACAACTTGTTGTGCATAGTAAATGCCATGCAAAAGAGTGTTTGTCTTGATGGAATTAATGTTCTCCTCATTGCTTTCATGCTCAAGTGTCTAGTTTAGAGCAGCATTAAAAGGGCTTTCCCATGATGTATTGGTTGAGACACCATTCTCTATATACATGGGTGTTTTTGTTAATTCATTGAGAGCTTGCAACACAAGAATTGGGCATACCATACCACTAATGAATGCATGGTTATTATCCATTTTGTGCTTGATCTGAACTATGGTCGATGCTTTCTCGTCTATAAATCGAGACAAGCACCTTTGGATTTTAGTAAGGTCCATCATTACATTAACTACACTCTCACGTTAGCCGTATTGGCCCTCATAGAATAGCTCCCTGATCTGTGCAAATGGAATGTGCATGGATACTAGGCATGCCTCAATTGCATTCAACTTTGAAACAATAGGAATTATGTTATTAAAGGTATTGTTTCCTATCACACAACAAAGGGCTATTGTACTAGCATTGTAGCTATAGCACACCTTCCAACTTGCATGGAGCTTGCATCAATAGGTTTGTCATGCACCCTTTTCAAAGCACAAAGGGTGTTGATACCAAGAGAAGTCTCAATGGTGACAACTGCTTTTGAAACAGCAAGACATGGCATGACTCGCATGCAAAGCTCAGTGTGTGCTATTTCTGCAAAGTATTTTTTGTGGGAGGAAGTCTTGCATGGACGATCGCCTGAGTCTCTTAGAGATTTACGCATATTGTATATCTTATATTGTATTTGTTTACATGAGTGCAATATATCACCAACCAAGCCAATATATTTTGCAGCAACTTGTGGTGCAATCAAGCTTGGGAAATCAACACAAGCAATCTTTTCAGCACAGACACTTTTTGTTCATCCCACATGCATCTCTTACACTTTAGAGTGTCTATTTATTGTGGATATGTAAAGATACCGTCATGTGGATCAATCACAAGAAAAGTATGCAAGCTACTATTTTCCTGCTTGTGTAAGCCCAATGATAATTTGAGTGCTTAACTCAACACCATTGTAGAGGAGAATATGACAAGACTTCTCAAAAACTTGACATACGATTTGAACCAAGTTCACTATCAACAATTTTGATGTCCCATTCGTTTCTAGAATCATTCCTACTAAGGATCTTTTAATTGATGATGTGGATACTTGTGAGACTTGTGAGCTACATTTTATTTGGAAAAATTCATCCACACCTTCATTACTATGTCATTACTTTTGAGCAGCTCATTACAAACAACATCTAAAGCATGTTCCTTCAATGTATGATGTGAGAGATTGAACTTGAATATTGATAACAACGCGAGTAAAAACATCATGGTTATTAGGATTAGCTACATAAGGGCCACATCTCTCCCTAACATGGCTATAAAAATATTATCATATATTGATCTGCCCTTAATAAACCCATGTTGTTTCTTGGAGATGACTTCTGGTCTTATAGATGTATCATGTTGCAATTGAAAAGGATTATGATAGGGTTCATTTGTCTTTTGTTACAAAAGTAATGGAAAAACTTGGATTTGGAACTAAAATGGCAATATATATTTACACTCTGACTTAGAGTGGGCATTCTAATGTCCTATCGAATGGGAGGATTGTTGGGGGGTTTGAAGTAAATAGATATGTGTGGCAAGGATGCCCTCTTGCCCTCCTCTTATTTGCTATTGCTTTCCATCCCCTGATGGTGGCTCTAGAAGATGCCTATAGAAAATGGAGTCTCACTAGACTGAAGTTGAGATACAGTGAGTATCATGGCAACATCATGGCAACATCATGGCAACTCAACCTTCTTTCTCAAAATAGGGCGCTGAGAGCTCCACGATTCACCTCCCACAACCATAGCCAATTCCACACAACTCCTACTCTTTTAATATCTAAAATTCCCTTCACATGTGTCCAGCCACTTTAACTAGTGTCCAACCACTCTTAAGTCTGTTAATCGGTCATATTAGCTGCCCTAAACCTCGCCCATGCCTTGTACGAATGGTTGAGCTCTCTAGGCTCCTAGTATTACCATTGTCGTGACATTACTCCCTCCTTACGACGAGGAGTTTTTTTCCTCAAAAATGAAATTCAAAACCTCTGTCTAAGTGTGCTTACCTTTTCCCAAGTAGAACCTTCTTCTGGCCTATCCTTCCACTTAACTAAACACTCTTGTCGACAGAGTGTCGAGTCCTTTTCTCTTGGAAATCCAATAGTTTTTCTGGTTCATGTGGTAAGGATGGGGGTTCAATAAGTTCTACTAAGATCTTTTGAGATTGACGAGATTATCGTCATCACCCAATTTCTTTTTCAGTCTACTGGCATGAAAAACTAGATGAACTTTAGAGCTTTCTGGTAAAGCTAGCTTATAAGCAACACTACCTACTTTTTTTAGTATTGCAAATGGACCACAATACCTTGGAGATAGCTTCGGACTTCTCCCTATTTTCAAAGATTCGGAGTGTTTGGGAACTTTAAAAACACTTTGTCACCTTCTTCAAAAATGATTTGTCTATGATCTTTGTCTACATAATGTTTAGCAACGGTCATGTGCTCTCTTAACATTATCTTTAAAAATTTTTATTATCTCTTGAAGAGCCTGAAGAAAATCTTTAACCTTTTGTATCTTTTCTTTCTCGAGTCCAATGGTGGCCACTGGAGCTCGCCGGTTGAAAACTATACATCAACATAAATGGACTAAATCCCGTTGTTGAATGTTTGGCACTATTATAAGCGAATTCCAATATGGGTAAATATTCTTCCTAATTAGTTTACTTTTTGCTTACATATGCGCATAGCATGTCTTCAAAGACTTGGTTGACTCTCTCGGTTTGACCATCTCTTGGAGGATGATCAATCGTACTCATACTTAGCATGGTGTCCAATCTCTTGAACACAGCACGCCAGAAATGACTATTAAACTTTGTATCTCTCTCACTAACTATATCGGCAGGTAAGCCATATAATCAATTAGTATTTTCAATGAATATCCTTGCTAACTCAGGCGTAGTCACTGTCGTTTTTGTCAAAATAAATCGACACATTTTTGTGTCAACCTATTGACGACCACCCAAACCGAATCGTGGCCTTTGTTTGTTTTAGGTAATCCAACTATAAAGTCTATTGAGATATTCTCCCACTTGCCATTTGGGATCTCTAGTGGACTTAGTAAAACACCTACCTTTAGGCGTTCTACTTTATTGACCTAGCACTTTTGGCATTTTAAGACATAGTCCTGGATGTCCTTACTCAGACCAATAAAATTATCTCTTAACTAGTGCATATGTCTTCCGTATTCTAGGATGACCAGCACTTGGAC
>NC_141100.1:41609942-41719942 GCF_041138505.1 Cibotium barometz | reverse complement strand
AAACAAAAAACGGAAAGATAATCAACAAAAGAAAAGCCAGAACAATAGCCAGAACAACAACAAGAAGAAAACTAGAAGCAACCAAGCTTCTAAGAAAGGCAATCAGCAGAAAGACCGGCAAAACAACCACCAAGGTAAGCAGCAGCAGGGAAACAAGCCAAATAAAGGCAAGTCTACCCAGCCAAAAAACCAGCGGGGAAACCGGCAAGGGGGTGGAAATCAACCTCAAAGGAAGAAGACTTCCACCCCCTCCTCTGCACAGCCTTCCTCTTCTCGACAAGGCCGCAATACCCAGAAATCTGGTTCGGGACAGAAACAAAATCGGCAAAATTCACGAAGCAGATCCGCTCCACCGAGCCGATCTCGGTCTCGAAATCCCCGGCGTTAAGGCACCTCTTCTGGCTCCCTCTCCAAGATCCCGAGCGCTATGCTCTATTGCTTTTCTCTAGAAAGACCCCAACTGAGGTGGATCAACGTGTTTCAAACACTGCCATCCACAATCTCTCTCAGTACAAGCTTTCATTTAGCGAGAAAAAGCTTCTAGGACTTGGTTTGGGATATATTCCTCCGTCAAAGTTTCCGGATTCAACACATCTCACCAAAGACTATGATAATTTTGCAAGGCAACTTCGTCTTCGATGGTTTTTCAGAAAATGCACCAGATAGACCTCTTCCTCCTTTTCGAGTTGCAAACCCGAATTGGAATCCTTCTAAAGTTTATCAGCCTCTGGAAGACATCATCAACACTGGAAGAGTCATACTTCAAAATTCAATCTCTTTATGTGAGCGACTTCCTCAGAACAAGCTTTCGCTTCATTTGAGAAGAGCCCTTAACAGATTGATAAAGAACCATAACATCATTATCAAGCCAGCAGATAAAAACCTTGGTTTGGTAATTCTTGATAAATCATGGTATCTTAATGAAGGTGATCGGCAACTTCTAGATCAACAGGTCTATCTCCCACTCACCCAAGCTCCATTGAATGAACTGTTTGATAGGCTTGCCTGCATCTGTCAAAGGTCTAGTGTGCTCTCAAGGGATGAAGCAAAGTTTATTTTGCAGAAGCCAGAGCAAGGGTTCAGAGTTTGCTCTCTTTACTTCTTGCCCAAAATCCACAAACCTACAGTGGTCGGAAGGCCAATCTGCTCTTACAATGGCTTTGTTTTTGAGAATGCATCTATATGGCTTCATCATAAGCTTTTCCCCATTCTCCTCCAACAAAAGCAACATCTAAAAGACTCCCTCACTCTGATTAAAGAGTTATCTGAGCTTCATCTACCACAAGAAATTATCCTCTTCACATTTGATGTGGAATCTCTGTACCCCAGTATTCCCACCAATGAAGGACTGCATGCCCTCAAGATGATGATACAGGGTGACTTCAACCATGTAGAGCTCAACCTCATCATGACAATTGCCTCTCTTGTTCTCAAGAACCACTATCTTGAGTTTAATGCACTTTTTGGCATCAAATCAGAGGCACTGCTATGGGGAGTAATTTTGCTGTTGTCTATGCCTGCCTTTTTCTATGTTATTTAGAAAACCTTCAAGAACAGGTACATCCCACAACAGAGCTACTCTACTACAAAAGATACATTGATGACGCTTTAGGTTTTTGGCATGGGTCTCACACCACTTTGCTTCAACATCTTAGCAACTATGCAATGGATCTTCAGGAGCATATCAAGATAACACATGTCATCTCCAATTCATCTGTGGATTTTTTGGATATTCACCTCTTCAAAGGTACTAATTTTCAAACCACAGGAAAGCTTTCTACTAGTTGTTTTCAGAAAGAGCTGAACAGGTATCAATACCTCCCTTTCTCTTCCTGGCACCCTAGTCATCAAAAGGAATCCTTCATCATTGGAGAACTTAAGCGTTATGTCATCAGGGAAAGCACGCTTCAAAGCTACATCAAGCTAAAGCTTTTGTTTTTCCAACGACTTCGAGGTAGAGGATATCCGGATTCTCTCCTTCGGAAAACTTTCAGCAAGGTCAAGTACAATATGCGAACAGCTCTACTTCTAAAGGCTTCCAATCGAGAAACCTCTTCCAGTAAGCGGATCCCCCTGGTTCTTAAGCTTGACTACTCCAAGTACACCAAAGCTTTAAACTTGGGGGCCTCCCTAAACCCTAAACTTTTTCGGCTTTGCCAACAAAATCCCGAGCTGAAGCATATACCTAGACCTATGATTTGCTGGAGAAATCCAAGGAATCTGCGCTCCTATCTTGTTAGATCAAGGTTTCGAACCTCTAATTTGTAACTTTCTATTTTTAGTAAGTACTATTTTTAGCGTGGACCCACCTTTGTAAAGCAACCCTTGGGAGCATCGGCTTAACAGCATATGAGACCCTCCCATGTTTGGTTCTGCTATCGGGAAAACCCTCCACCTATTTTATGCATCTCTCTAGTCTTCTAGTTACCTTATGTAACTTATTTTTGCATGTAGAGTCAACATGTCCACTCTAGCCTAATGGTTAAGGCTTGTGACTCTAATGAAAGAGGTCATGAGTTCAAAACCCATAGCTTGCATGAGATGCTATTGAGCTTCTTTTACTTGTTTAGAGAGCTCTACTTATCCGATTCGAGCGCCGTTTGTTGCATTGGGTTCTTCATGTCCTAAGCTTGCTTTTTCACAACAAAAGGCTGAATTATCCCACATGCAAAGAGGCAAAAGCTAGCCCTCCCTTCTCTACATAAGGGAGAGCTCTCATTCTTGTAATCTCAAACTTGGGTGTTCCACTGAAGAGCTCATTCTAGAGCGAAACTAGTTTGGAACTACACCCTCAAGTTAATACAAGAAATCGACTTTTTTAAGTCTTTTTTGTCTCTTAAATCAAATCAAATTTTGTCTTGTGTTTTGTGTATGTTAGGCACTTAGTCCTTTTTTGGGCAAGTAAAGTGTCTTTCTTGTGTGTGTGAGTAAGGCCATTGGTTTGGTGCTTAGTAAGAGGCACTTGGTCATTAATTTGGCTGGTTTAGTGTCTTTCTGCTGAGTATGCTCCTTCGATCTGGCATAATGTCATATTGCGTGGCATGCTAAGTGTCATTTCGATTGATGCACCTTCCCTTCCCCTTACCTTTATTTTTGAGGGCAACTAGTCGTTCTTTTGCGGCAAGTTGTTGTCCCCACGTCTTAGCCTTTGGTTTGGTGGACAACTAGTCGTTCTTTTGCGGCAAGTTGTTGTCCCCATATCTTAGCCTTTATTTTGCGTGGGCAACTTGGTCGTATTTTTCGGCTAGCTGTTGTCCTCGTGAGGTGGGATTTTGGACTTCTTGGTCATAGTGCGTGGCCATCTTAAGTTCATACTATTCACACCTCAACACCATCTCTTACATACACTTCACTTGACTATCACGTAACCGGTCCCCCGAAAAATTTATTTTTTGCTGCCGCAGCTACCGGTTATTTATCTTTATCACTCCACAACCGCACACCTGAAAAAATCCATAAACCCTAAACCCTAAACCCTAAACCCTAAACCCTAAACCCCTAAACCCTAAACCCTAAACCCTAAACCCTAAAAATCCTAAAACCCTAAACCCCTAACAACCCTAACCCCTAAACCCCTAAAACCCTAAACCCTAAACCCTAAACCCTAAACCCTAAACCCTAAAACCCTAAAACCCTAAACCCTAAACCCTAAACCCTAAACCCTAAACCCTAAAACCCTAAAAAAACCCTAAAACCCTAAAAAAACCCTAAAAAACCCTAAAAAACCCTACTGAACCCTACTGAACCCTGAACCCTGAACCCTGAACCCTGAACCCTGAACCCTGAACCCTAAACCCTAAACACCCTAAACCCTAAATCCTAAACCCTAAACCCTAAACCCTAAACCCTAAACCCTAAACCCTAAACTTTTTCGGCCTAAACCCTAAACTTTTTCGGCTTTGCCAACAAAATCCCGAGCTGAAGCATATACCTAGACCTATGATTTGCTGGAGAAATCCAAGGAATCTGCGCTCCTATCTTGTTAGATCAAGGTTTCGAACCTCTAATTTGTAACTTTCTATTTTTAGTAAGTACTATTTTTAGCATGGACCCACCTTTGTAAAGCAACCCTTGGGAGCATCGGCTTAACAGCATATGAGACCTCCCATGTTTGGTTCTGCTATCGGGAAAACCCTCCACCTATTTTATGCATCTCTCTAGTCTTCTAGTTACCTTATGTAACTTATTTTTGCATGTAGAGTCAACATGTCCACTCTAGCCTAATGGTTAAAGCTTGTGACTCTAATACAAGAGGTCATGAGTTCAAAACCCATAGCTTGCATGAGATGCTATTGAGCTTCTTTTACTTGTTTAGAGAGCTCTACTTATCCGATTCGAGCGCCGTTTGTTGCATTGGGTTCTTCATGTCCTAAGCTTGCTTTTTCACAACAAAAGGCTGAATTATCCCACATGCAAAGAGGCAAAAGCTAGCCCTCCCTTATCTACATAAGGGAGAGCTCTCATTCTTGTAATCTCAAACTTGGGTGTTCCATTGAAGAGCTCATTCTAGAGCGAAACTAGTTTGGAACTACACCCTCAAGTTAATACAAGAAATTGACTTTTTTAAGTCTTTTTTGTCTCTTAAATCAAATCAAATTTTGTCTTGTGTTTTGTGTATGTTAGGCACTTAGTCCTTTTTTGGGCAAGTTAAGTGTCTTTCTTGTGTGTGTGAGTAAGGCCATTGGTTTGGTGCTTAGCAAGAGGCACTTGGTCATTAATTTGGCTGGTTTAGTGTCTTTCTGCTAAGTATGCTCCTTCGATCTGGCATAATGTCATATTACGTGGCATGCTAAGTGTCATTTCGATTGATGCACCTTCCCTTCCCCTTACCTTTATTTTTGAGGGCAACTAGTCGTTCTTTTGCGGCAAGTTTTTGTCCCCACGTCTTAGCCTTTGGTTTGGTGGACAACTAGTCGTTCTTTTGCGGCAAGTTGTTGTCCCCACATCTTAGCCTTTAGTTTGCGTGGGCAACTGGTCGTATTTTTCGGCTAGCTGTTGTCCTCGTGAGGTGGGATTTTGGACTTCTTGGTCATAGTGCGTGGCTATCTTAAGTTCATACTATTCACACCTCAACACCATATCTTACATACACTCCACTTGACTATCACGTAACCGGCCCCCCGAAAAATTTATTTTTTGCTGCCGCAGCTACTTTTAGCTGTCGCAGCTACCGGTTATTTATCTTTATCACTCCACAACCGCACACCTGAAAAAACCCCTAAACCCTAAACCTTTGCTATCATGGTGCTTTTGAAGACTATCCCAGAGGCAGCAAACGAAGGTCAAGACAACCCTTCTACGAGCCAGGGAGCGTTTCAATTTGCTAGTGGAGAAAGAGAACGTGCAAAGCGGAGAATGGATGATTCTACAGATACTGCTAATGCACAAAACCAATACAGGTTTACACTTGGTGCTTCATCATCATCCTATGATGACCTTTTTGCTCTGCCTACTCTTCCCATCGCTCAACCTTCTCACCTTAAAGATTTCTTGAAGAAGTCTATCGAGGAGTACAAGAAGATGTTTTTAGCTTTTGAGAAAAGTCAAGCTTACCTCAAAAAGCTTAGAGAGCAAAGAGAAGAAGGCACCGTACCTAACAGTCTTCGACTCAAACCACCCCGCCTTACTGTGCAAGATGAACAAGGACAGGCCTTTCTCAATCAAACTCTACAAGATCTTTGTAAAAATTACAGGAGCAGCTGCTTGGAAGTCCTCATTGAAGCCCAAGCAAAGCTGGTAGAGAATCAAGAAAAGAAGCTAGACGCTTATGCCTCCACTTTTGAAGCCAGTCTCCAGGAAATCCTGAACCTCATGGCTGCTTTGGAACTCATGGACAGCCCACACGCTTTATGGAAAAACACCATGAAGACTTGGAAGAACAAGCTGCTCAAAGATTTCAAAACTGCCATAAATAATTTCAGGGTCTCTCATCTCCTTAACTCTAAGATCAAGCAAGCTGCTTTCACCAAGAGGAAAGCTGCACAGGATCAAGCCATGGGGGATGCAGAATCTCTTCCTACTGAACCCTCTATAGCCAAGCTAGTCAAAGAGCAAGTTCAGAAGCAAGTTCAAGCACATATCAACAAGCTAAAGAAAAGTCTAGCAAATGACACAGGTGGGACAAACAAAAAACGGAAAGATAATCAACAAAAGAAAAGCCAGAACAATAGCCAGAACAACAACAACAAGAAAACTAGAAGCAACCAAGCTTCTAAGAAAGGCAATCAACAGAAAGACCGGCAAAACAACCACCAAGGTAAGCAGCAGCAGGGAAACAAGCCAAATAAAGGCAAGTCTACCCAGCCAAAAAACCAACGGGGAAACCGGCAAGGGGGTGGAAATCAACCTCAAAGGAAGAAGACTTCCACCCCCTCCTCTGCACAGCCTTCCTCTTCTCGACAAGGTCGCAATACCCAGAGATCTGGTTTGGGACAGAAACAAAATCGGCAAAATTCACGAAGCAGATCCGCTCCACCGAGCCGATCTCGGTCTCGAAATCCCCGGCGTTAAGGCACCTCTTCTGGCTCCCTCTCCAAGATCCCGAGCGCTATGCTCTATTGCTTTTCTCTAGAAAGACCCCAACTGAGGTGGATCAACGTGTTTCAAACACTGCCATCCACAATCTCTCTCAGTACAAGCTTTCATTTAGCGAGAAAAAGCTTCTAGGACTTGGTTTGGGATATATTCCTCCGTCAAAGTTTCCAGATTCAACACATCTCACCAAAGACTATGATAATTTTGCAAGGCAACTTCGTCTTCGATGGTTTTTCAGAAATGCACCAGATAGACCTCTTCCTCCTTTTCGAGTTGCAAACCCGAATTGGAATCCTTCTAAAGTTTATCAGCCTCTGGAAGACATCATCAACACTGGAAGAGTCATACTTCAAAATTCAATCTCTTCATGTGAGCGACTTCCTCAGAACAAGCTTTCGCTTCATTTGAGAAGAGCCCTTAACAGATTGATAAAGAACCATAACATCATTATCAAGCCAGCAGATAAAAACCTTGGTTTGGTAATTCTTGATAAATCATGGTATCTTGATGAAGGTGATCGACAACTTCTAGATCAACAGGTCTATCTCCCAGTCACCCAAGCTCCATTGAATGAACTGTTTGATAGGCTTGCCTGCATCTGTCAAAAGTCTAGTGTGCTCTCAAGGGATGAATCAAAGTTTATTTTGCAGAAGCCAGAGCAAGGGTTCAGAGTTTGCTCTCTTTACTTCTTGCCCAAAATCCACAAACCTACAGTGGTCGGAAGGCCAATCTGCTCTTACAATGGCTTTGTTTTTGAGAATGCGTCTATATGGCTTCATCATAAGCTTTTCCCCATTCTCCTCCAACAAAAGCAACATCTAAAAGACTCCCTCACTCTGATTAAAGAGTTATCTGAGCTTCATCTACCACAAGAAATTATCCTCTTCACATTTGATGTGGAATCTCTGTACCCCAGTATTCCCACCAATGAAGGACTGCATGCCCTCAAGATGATGATACAGGGTGACTTCAACCATGTAGAGCTCAACCTCATCATGACAATTGCCTCTCTTGTTCTCAAGAACCACTATCTTGAGTTTAATGGCACTTTTTGGCATCAAATCAGAGGCACTGCTATGGGGAGTAATTTTGCTGTTGTCTATGCCTGCCTTTTTCTATGTTATTTAGAAAACCTTCAAGAACAGGTACATCCCACAACAGAGCTACTCTACTACAAAAGATACATTGATGACGCTTTAGGATTTTGGCATGGGTCTCACACCACTTTGCTTCAACATCTTAGCAACTATGCAATGGATCTTCAGGAGCATATCAAGATAACACATGTCATCTCCAATTCATCTGTGGATTTTTTGGACATTCACCTCTTCAAAGATACTAATTTTCAAACCACAGGAAAGCTTTCTACTAGTTGTTTTCAGAAAGAGCTGAACAGGTATCAATACCTCCCTTTCTCTTCCTGGCACCCTAGTCATCAAAAGGAATCCTTCATCATTGGAGAACTTAAGCGTTATGTCATCAGGGAAAGCACGCTTCAAAGCTACATCAAGCTAAAGCTTTTGTTTTTCCAACGACTTCGAGGTAGAGGATATCCGGATTCTCTCCTTCGGAAAACTTTCAGCAAGGTCAAGTACAATATGCGAACAGCTCTACTTCTAAAGGCTTCCAATCGAGAAACCTCTTCGAGTAAGCGGATCCCCCTGGTTCTTAAGCTTGACTACTCCAAGTACACCAAAGCTTTAAACTTGGGGGCCTCCCTAAACCCTAAACTTTTTCGGCTTTGCCAACAAAATCCCGAGCTGAAGCATATACCTAGACCTATGATTTGCTGGAGAAATCCAAGGAATCTGCGCTCCTATCTTGTTAGATCAAGGTTTCGAACCTCTAATTTGTAACTTTCTATTTTTAGTAAGTACTATTTTTAGCGTGGACCCACCTTTGTAAAGCAACCCTTGGGAGCATCGGCTTAACAGCATATGAGACCTCCCATGTTTGGTTCTGCTATCGGGAAAACCCTCCACCTATTTTATGCATCTCTCTAGTCTTCTAGTTACCTTATGTAACTTATTTTTGCATGTAGAGTCAACATGTCCACTCTAGCCTAATGGTTAAGGCTTGTGACTCTAATGAAAGAGGTCATGAGTTCAAAACCCATAGCTTGCATGAGATGCTATTGAGCTTCTTTTACTTGTTTAGAGAGCTCTACTTATCCGATTCGAGCGCCGTTTGTTGCATTGGGTTCTTCATGTCCTAAGCTTGCTTTTTCACAACAAAAGGCTGAATTATCCCACATGCAAAGAGGCAAAAGCTAGCCCTCCCTTATCTACATAAGGGAGAGCTCTCATTCTTGTAATCTCAAACTTGGGTGTTCCACTGAAGAGCTCATTCTAGAGTGAAACTAGTTTGGAACTACACCCTCAAGTTAATACAAGAAATTGACTTTTTTAAGTCTTTTTTGTCTCTTAAATCAAATCAAATTTTGTCTTGTGTTTTGTGTATGTTAGGCACTTAGTCCTTTTTTGGGCAAGTTAAGTGTCTTTCTTGTGTGTGTGAGTAAGGCCATTGGTTTGGTGCTTAGCAAGAGGCACTTGGTCATTAATTTGGCTGGTTTAGTGTCTTTCTGCTGAGTATGCTCCTTCGATCTGGCATAATGTCATATTACGTGGCATGCTAAGTGTCATTTCGATTGATGCACCTTCCCTTCCCCTTACCTTTATTTTTGAGGGCAACTAGTCGTTCTTTTGCGGCAAGTTTTTGTCCCCACGTCTTAGCCTTTGGTTTGGTGGACAACTAGTCGTTCTTTTGCGGCAAGTTGTTGTCCCCACATCTTAGCCTTTAGTTTGCGTGGGCAACTGGTCGTATTTTTCGGCTAGCTGTTGTCCTCGTGAGGTGGGATTTTGGACTTCTTGGTCATAGTGCGTGGCCATCTTAAGTTCATACTATTCACACCTCAACACCATATCTTACATACACTCCACTTGACTATCACGTAACCGGCCCCCCGAAAAATTTATTTTTTGCTGCCGCAGCTACTTTTAGCTGTCGCAGCTACCGGTTATTTATCTTTATCACTCCACAACCGCACACCTGAAAAAACCCCTAAACCCTCCACCTATTTTATGCATCTCTCTAGTCTTCTAGTTACCTTATGTAACTTATTTTTGCATGTAGAGTCAACATGTCCACTCTAGCCTAATGGTTAAGGCTTGTGACTCTAATGAAAGAGCTCATGAGTTCAAAACCCATAGCTTGCATGAGATGCTATTGAGCTTCTTTTACTTGTTTAGAGAGCTCTACTTATCCGATTCGAGCGCCGTTTGTTGCAATGGGTTCTTCATGTCCTAAGCTTGTTTTTTCACAACAAAAGGCTGAATTATCCCACATGCAAAGAGGCAAAAGCTAGCCCTCCCTTCTCTACATAAGGGAGAGCTCTCATTCTTGTAATCTCAAACTTGGGTGTTCCACTGAAGAGCTCATTCTAGAGCGAAACTAGTTTGGAACTACACCCTCAAGTTAATACAAGAAATTGACTTTTTTAAGTCTTTTTTGTCTCTTAAATCAAATCAAATTTTGTCTTGTGTTTTGTGTATGTTAGGCACTTAGTCCTTTTTTGGGCAAGTAAAGTGTCTTTCTTGTGTGTGTGAGTAAGGCCATTGGTTTGGTGCTTAGTAAGAGGCACTTGGTCATTAATTTGGCTGGTTTAGTGTCTTTCTGCTGAGTATGCTCCTTCGATCTGGCATAATGTCATATTGCGTGGCATGCTAAGTGTCATTTCGATTGATGCACCTTCCCTTCCCCTTACCTTTATTTTTGAGGACAACTAGTCGTTCTTTTGCGGCAAGTTGTTGTCCCCACGTCTTAGCCTTTGGTTTGGTGGACAACTAGTCGTTCTTTTGCGGCAAGTTGTTGTCCCCACATCTTAGCCTTTATTTTGCGTGGGCAATTGGTCGTATTTTTCGGCTAACTGTTGTCCTCGTGAGGTGGGATTTTGGACTTCTTGGTCATAGTGCGTGGCCATCTTAAGTTCATACTATTCACACCTCAACACCATATCTTACATACACTTCACTTGACTAAAACGTAACCGGCCCCCCGAAAAATTTATTTTTTGCTGCCGCAGCTACCGGTTATTTATCTTTATCACTCCACAACTGCACACCTGAAAAAACCCTAAAACCCTAAACCCTAAAACCCTAAAACCCTAGACCCTAAACCCTAAACCCTAAACCCTAAACCCTCTTCATGTGAGCGACTTCCTCAGAACAAGCTTTCGCTTCATTTGAGAAGAGCCCTTACCAGATTGATAAAGAACCATAACATCATTATCAAGCCAGCAGATAAAAACCTTGGTTTGGTAATTCTTGATAAATCATGGTATCTTAATGAAGGTGATTGGCAACTTCTAGATCAACAGGTCTATCTCCCAGTCACCCAAGCTCCATTGAATGAATTGTTTGATAGGCTTGCCTGCATCTGTCAAAAGTCTAGTGTGCTCTCAAGGGATGAAGCAAAGTTTATTTTGCAGAAGCCAGAGCAAGGGTTCAGAGTTTGCTCTCTTTACTTCTTGCCCAAAATCCACAAACCTACAGTGGTCGGAAGGCCAATCTGCTCTTACAATGGCTTTGTTTTTGAGAATGCATCTATATGGCTTCATCATAAGCTTTTCCCCATTCTCCTCCAACAAAAGCAACATCTAAAAGACTCCCTCACTCTGATTAAAGAGTTATCTGAGCTTCATCTACCACAAGAAATTATCCTCTTCACATTTGATGTGGAATCTCTGTACCCCAGTATTCCCACCAATGAAGGACTGCATGCCCTCAAGATGATGATACAGGGTGACTTCAACCATGTAGAGCTCAACCTCATCATGACAATTGCCTCTCTTGTTCTCAAGAACCACTATCTTGAGTTTAATGGCACTTTTTGGCATCAAATCAGAGGCACTGCTATGGGGAGTAATTTTGCTGTTGTCTATGCCTGCCTTTTTCTATGTTATTTAGAAAACCTTCAAGAACAGGTACATCCCACAACAGAGCTACTCTACTACAAAAGATACATTGATGACGCTTTAGGATTTTGGCATGGGTCTCACACCACTTTGCTTCAACATCTTAGCAACTATGCAATGGATCTTCAGGAGCATATCAAGATAACACATGTCATCTCCAATTCATCTGTGGATTTTTTGGACATTCACCTCTTCAAAGGTACTAATTTTCAAACCACAGGAAAGCTTTCTACTAGTTGTTTTCAGAAAGAGCTGAACAGGTATCAATACCTCCCTTTCTCTTCCTGGCACCCTAGTCATCAAAAGGAATCCTTCATCATTGGAGAACTTAAGCGTTATGTCATCAGGGAAAGCACGCTTTAAAGCTACATCAAGCTAAAGCTTTTGTTTTTCCAACGACTTCGAGGTAGAGGATATCCGGATTCTCTCCTTCGGAAAACTTTCAGCAAGGTCAAGTACAATATGCGAACAGCTCTACTTCTAAAGGCTTCCAATTGAGAAACCTCTTCGAGTAAGCGGATCCCCCTGGTTCTTAAGCTTGACTACTCCAAGTACACCAAAGCTTTAAACTTGGGGGCCTCCCTAAACCCTAAACTTTTTCGGCTTTGCCAACAAAATCCCGAGCTGAAGCATATACCTAGACCTATGATTTGCTGGAGAAATCCAAGGAATCTGCGCTCCTATCTTGTTAGATCAAGGTTTCGAACCTCTAATTTGTAACTTTCTATTTTTAGTAAGTACTATTTTTAGCGTGGACCCACCTTTGTAAAGCAACCCTTGGGAGCATCGGCTTAACAGCATATGAGACCTCCCATGTTTGGTTCTGCTATCGGGAAAACCCTCCACCTATTTTATGCATCTCTCTAGTCTTCTAGTTACCTTATGTAACTTATTTTTGCATGTAGAGTCAACATGTCCACTCTAGCCTAATGGTTAAGGCTTGTGACTCTAATGAAAGAGGTCATGAGTTCAAAACCCATAGCTTGCATGAGATGCTATTGAGCTTCTTTTACTTGTTTAGAGAGCTCTACTTATCCGATTCGAGCGCCGTTTGTTGCATTGGGTTCTTCATGTCCTAAGCTTGCTTTTTCACAACAAAAGGCTGAATTATCCCACATGCAAAGAGGCAAAAGCTAGCCCTCCCTTCTCTACATAAGGGAGAGCTCTCATTCTTGTAATTTCAAACTTGGGTGTTCCACTGAAGAGCTCATTCTAGAGCGAAACTAGTTTGGAACTACACCCTCAAGTTAATACAAGAAATCGACTTTTTTAAGTCTTTTTTGTCTCTTAAATCAAATCAAATTTTGTCTTGTGTTTTGTGTATGTTAGGCACTTAGTCCTTTTTTGGGCAAGTTAAGTGTCTTTCTTGTGTGTGTGAGTAAGGCCATTGGTTTGGTGCTTAGCAAGAGGCACTTGGTCATTAATTTGGCTGGTTTAGTATCTTTCTGCTGAGTATGCTCCTTCGAACTGGCATAATGTCATATTGCGTGGCATGCTAAGTGTCATTTCGATTGATGCACCTTCCCTTCCCCTTACCTTTATTTTTGAGGGCAACTAGTCGTTCTTTTGCGGCAAGTTGTTGTCCCCACGTCTTAGCCTTTGGTTTGGTGGACAACTAGTCGTTCTTTTGCGGCAAGTTGTTGTCCCCACATCTTAGCCTTTAGTTTGCGTGGGCAACTGGTCGTATTTTTTCGGCTAGCTATTGTCCTCGTGAGGTGGGATTTTTGGACTTCTTGGTCATAGTGCGTGGCCATCTTAAGTTCATACTATTCACACCTCAACACCATATCTTACACACACTCCACTTGACTATCACGTAACCGGCCCCCCGAAAAATTTACTTTTAGCTGCCGCAGCTACCGGTTATTTATCTTTATCACTCCACAACCGCACACCTGAAAAAACCCCTAAACCCTGAACCCTGAACCCTGAACCCTAAACCCTGAACCCTGAACCCTAAACATCCAGCTAGGGGGCATGGGAACTCTTTTCCCTGGTACCCGGGACAAAACCTAACCAAATTCATAATTGGATCCTATCACTACAGTGGTTGGGCGGTTGGCTAACCCATGGGACTGGATGGGGCTAGGCTGGACTGATGGATCCGTAAATTGAGACTCAATTTCTGATATTACGATAGATGAAGTAAATCCCGGATAGTAATTGTTCTATGGATAGGAATCAACAGCTATGCCTCTTGATGGGGAAAAAGGCGTTGATCCCAACGATCCAAGTGCAAGTTTCTTCCTTGATCTGACCGAGTATCTTTATAGGTGGAGTCGGATCAGCTTGATCAGTAATGGTCTTGACTACGTTAGAGTAAAAAGTTATCCTGGTGGAATCACCCGTGCTTTCCGGGTAAAGGAAGTTTTTTCGGGTTCGGTTTTGGAAAAACCAACGGATTAGTCTCTTGTCCGGATATCTGTGGACGAAGCCCCCGAGTGTGGGACCCTACCCCACGCAAGAAGTGCTACTTCTGCTGCTAACACCCCGAATCCATTGCGTGGTAGGGACAGGGATCTCACACTACTTAAGCCAAAATATCAAAAATTTCTGGTTTTTTCTTTTTCATAAATCAACCCATTACTTTCTAGTAATCTCCTTCAATACCCAATGTCAAAGGACAACACCTAAGTTAAGAAGTTCTCAAGAGAGGGCTTCCACACTTGGCAAGTCCTTCTCAAGTACAAGATGTGTCCAAAGGTTTTTGGCCATTCATCTCCGACACTAAGGTTGTTGATCAAACTAAGGCTGAAGAGAAGATGATGAGAGGGCACAAGCCATCATCATGCTTTGTCTTGGATGAGGCTCTCATTCACCATGTGGACTAGCTTTTGACTGCAAAGGAGAAATGGGATGAGCTTGATAAGCTCTATGGAGCTCGTGGTAAGAATTCCAAGATCTCACTTAAAATTGAATTTTTCAGCTTGGAACTCAAAGAGGGAGATGGCATTAGAGCTTTCATCTCTCACTTGAAGGGCCTTATAGCTCAACTTGCATCAGTAAATGCAAGAATGGATGAACATGATGCAGTGGTGGCTATTTTGTTAAAAGCAGTCAAGAAGGTGTACCCCACCTTAGTCACCACCCTGAAGAACTTACCTAACCCACCCTTGAAGGAGTCATTCAATCTTGTCTTGATGAAGAAAAAAGGCCAAAGGGAGGAGCTGAATCTTTAAATGCAACAACTTCATCGAATATCGAACAAGCTTTGTCACATCAAGTGATCAAAGTAAGATGTGTCCATTGCAAAAAGGTGGATCATTTGGCAAATAATTGTTGGATCAAATATCCCAACAAAATGAAATGTAACAAGTGTAAACAAACGGGACAGTCCTAGCAAAGAGTCAGAGTCTAACTTTGTATCAGCCTCTAACTCCACTGAGAAATTGCTTTAAATCTCAATGTAGCCACACCTATATTCCTAACCTTGTACGCCTAATGTAGCCACACCTATATTCCTAACCTTGTACGTCTAATGTTATAAAGGCAACCTATGTCCAATACCACCTATTCCAATTTTCTTTCATAGTTGGTATTGAGGGGGGGTATTAAGAGACTAAGGTTATGTAAAAGGGGAGGAGAAGGGTGTGTATGTGTGAATGGACTTAAGGTCCACTAGCTCACCTATTTAAAGGTGGAGCTAGAAGGCATTTTGTATGGAGCAAGAAGCCTAGTTGTATTTTGAGCAACTTAATAAAAGCAAGATATTTTCTTGTATTTTGTGTCTCTCTCCTCCACATAGTTGATCTAGCATGAACACCACAAAATTCTAACACTATCCACATCACATCTCATTCATTCCATCCACATTACATTACATCACATCCACATCTATCCATATCTCATCACATCTATTCACATCTCATTCATTCCATCCACATTACATCACATCACATCCACATCTATCCATATCTCATCACATCCATTCACATCTCATCACATTCATCCAAATCCATCAATTCATTCACATTCACATCCATCCATTCATTCACATGCACATCTATCCACATCCATCCATTCATTCACATGCACATCTATCCACATCCATCCATTAATTCACATTCACATCCATCCACTCATTCATCCACATCCATCCATTCATCCACATACATCCACATCCATCCATTCATTCACATCCATTCATCTACATACATCCATTAATTCACATTCACATACATCCACATCCATCCATTCATCCACATACATCCACATCCATTAATTCACATTCACATCCATCCACATCCATCCAGTCATTCACATCCATCCATCCATTCACATACATCCATCCATTCATTCACATCCATCCATTTATTCACATCCATCCACATCCATCCATTCATTCACATGCACATCTATCCACATCTATCCATTCATTCACATTCACATCCATCCATTCATTCAAATGCACATCTATCCACATTCATCCATTCATTCACATGCACATCTATCCACATCCATCCATCCATTCATTCAAATGCACATCTATCCACATTCATCCATTCATTCACATGCACATCTATCCACATCCATCCATTCATTCACATTCACATCCATCCATTCATTCACATTCACATCCATCCACATCCATCCATTCATTCACATTCACATCTATCCACATCCATGCACATGCACATGCACATCTATCCACATCCATCCATTCATTCACATGCACATCTATCAGGAGATAAGATATCTGCTCATCTTATCACTCCAAGCACGAGGTGCTTGCTTCAAACCATATAATGCCTTTTTCAATCTGCATACATGAGTGGGATACTTTGGGTGTACATAACCTTCTGGCTGTGCCATATACACTTCTTCTTATAGATCACCATTTAGAAATGCATTTTTCACATCCATTTGATGCATTTCCCAACCATTAGCTGCAGCCATAGCAATGACTGCTCTCACTATTCCCATCTTTGCCACTAGACTAAATGTTTCATTATAGTCCAAACCTTGGGTTTGTGCATAACCCTTAGCTACCAATGTAAGATCCCTGTTCCCACCGAGCAAGAGATTCGGGATACTAGCAGCGGAAGTAGCACTTCTCGCGCGGGACAGGGGTCCCACATTCGGGGCCTCGCCCACGGATATCCAGATAAGAGACTAATCCATTGGTTGTTCCAAAACCGGACCCGAAAAAACTTCCTTTACTGGAAAGCACGGGCGATTCGACCAGGATAACTTTTTACTCTAACGTAGTCAAGATCATTTCTGATCGAGCTGATCTAATTCATCTATAAGATACTTGGTCAGGTCAAGGAAGAAACTTGCACTTGGATCATTGGGATCAACGCTTTTTTTCCCATTCAAGAGGCACAGCCGTTGATTCCTATCCATAGAACAGTTACTGTCCGGGATTTATTTTATCTATCATAAAAACAAAAGTTTGAGTCTCGATTTACGGATCCATCAGTCCAGCCTAACCCCATCCAGTCCCATGGGTTAGCCAACCGCCCAACCACTGTAGTGATAGGATCCAATTAAGAATTTGGTTAGGTTTTGTCCCGGGTACCAAGGAAAAGAGTTCCAAGGTCCCCTAGCCGAATGTTCATGCAAAATAAAACTAGTCACACCACTCACACACCCAATATGAAATTGCCTTTTCAAAGATTCAACCAGTTTAAAACAATCCTTTAATAAAACCATAGTATCACTGATCACCATCTTCCAATTTATCCAGTTGATTCTTAATTTTCCCATCATTCCTTCATCAGAGTATCTATAGCATCATTGGCAACTAGAACGCTCAGGGGCCGTTTCGATAGTTCCTAGCCCATAATACTCGGTAATATAATCACTTATCAAGATGGACTCTCGTTGAAGATCAGCAAGATCAACCAGCAGATCCATATAAAGAGCCATGGACTCATCCATTGAAGACCAGCAGGGTCAATCAACCAGATCCATGCCCGATTTCAGAAAACAACTCCTACTCTTGTTCCAATATCTTCCTCGACGCACGCGTGGGTATCCTAGGCGACCCAGAGCCCGAGCACCGTATGGTCAGCACCCTCTAGGATCCTTCGCAGGTGACCTAGCGCTTCACTCATAGGCCGCTTCCTTGGCCCCTCATCCACCGTACCGGAAGCTCACCATTTTAATCGCACCGAGGCTGGTCAAGACCTCGGCCGACCTTGCTACGCGAGACGTCCTTCATTGACTCCCCGTCAGCAGTTGCAACTTTACCATCACGACCTTAATCACAAGACGGTCAAAATGCTCCCCCCAGTATTCTTGACATAAAACAATCATTTACAAACAGCATTTACAAACAGTTTACAATACATTTTCTATTTTAACTTTCATTTTTCCACATTATCCCTCATCAATCTACATTACTTATTCCATATTCCATTTATATGTATACTCATCCCATCACATCATTTCCATCTCATCACTTCAGATTCCCTCACATCACATATCGTATATTCACATCCATACATCCACATCTATATGCGTACATTCACATCTACATGCATACATCTACATCTCTATGCATACATCCACATCCACATTCACATTCACCTCCATACATCTACATCTATATGCATACATCCACCTCCACATTCACATCCACATCTATACATCTACATCTACATGCATGCATCCACCTCTACATCCACATCTACATCTATACACCTACATCTACATGCATACATCCACATCTCCATTCACATCTACATCTATACATCTACATCTACATGCATCCATCCACATCTACATCTATACATCTACATCTACATGCATACATCCATATCTCCATTCCCATCTACATCTATACATCTACATCTACATGCATCCATCCACCTCCACATCCACATCTACATCTATACATCTACATCTACATGTATACATCCACATCTCCATTCACATCTACATCTATACATCTACATCTACATGCATACATCCATATCTCCATTCCCATCTACATCTATACATCTACATCTACATCTACATGCATCCATCCACCTCCACATCCACATCTACATCTATACATCTACATCTACATGTATACATCCACATCTACATGTATACATCCACATCTTCATTCACATCTACATCTATACATCTACATCTACATGCATCCATCCACATCTCCATTTACATCTACATCTATACATCTACATCTACATGCATACATCCATATCTCCATTTCCATCTACATCTATACATCTACATCTACATGCATTCATCCACCTCCACATCCACATCTACATGCATTCATCCACCTCCACATCCACATCTACATCTATACATCTACATCTACATGTATACATCCACATCTTCATTCACATCTACATCTATACATCTACATCTACATGCATCCATCCACATCTCCATTTACATCCTCATCTACACATCTATTTCTACATGCATACATCCACATCTCCATGCATACATCCACCTCCACATTCACACTCACATCCATACCTCTACATCTACATGCAAACATCCATATCTCCATGCATAATAATATTCTTTTAATTAATCTAGGATGATAGTTCCTAGAATATGGTAGGAAGTCCTCTTTTTATGCTTTGAATGAAATTATTTTATGCGTAATTTCTATAAAAATTTTACCATAGCTCCGCTACTATGACTGATAAGTCTCAATTTTTTTCTAAGGGATAAGGTTTATCATTAAGAAAATAATTAGAATGGTCTCTAATTGGATCATCAATCCATAATGGATTGAATCATAGATAAACATAAACTAAAAGTATAGAAAAAAGCCATTAATTTGGCCTCAAGCATAGCTTAATCTTGGATTAAGGAAAAACCTTATGAAAAGCTTCATTTGGATTGAAAAGGGTCATGAGTATGACCATTTCTTAAGTGAGAGAAAAACCATTAGAATTAAATATAAATAGAATCTTATATTTAATTCATTAGAATTAAATATAAACCATTTGGATTGAAAAGGGTCATGAGTATGACCATTTCTTAAGTGAGAGAGAGAAAAACCATTAGAATTAAATATAAATAGAATCTTATGTAATTCTTTACTATCATTAATTAATTAACTTCAATAGCATTTCAAAAACCATATCAATTAAGCTTCTCAAGCTTGAGAGGGGTTGAGAAGAGAGAATCATTGAGAAATTATAGAAAAGATCAAAATTCACTATACTTATCTTATAATTTGCTTGATTCTTTGATCACGGTAGATGCCCCCAACCAATCAATTGGTTTAGTATGTTGATGGAGCCACCAATGGGGATTTAAGAAAGAGAGAAGTGTCAAAAACTAGTGAATTATTAAAGAATTCATAGTTCTTGGCTTAGGTGGAGTAGAGTAACAATGCATAAGACACTATATTTTTTTCAACAAGGGAAGGCTTCTATTTATAGGAAAAATTGAGCTCCTAACCAAACAAACTGATTCTAGAATTTTTCAAGTCAGTTTGGTTGAATTTGGACTAGATTTGGACCTAGTTTGGTTACTTTTTGATTCGATTTGGTTTCATTTTGATTTGGTTTGTTTCAAGAGAGATGAGAGATAAAAATATCACATTATTTTTGAGTTTAAAACTCATTCAAGCATGTGAAATATGCACCTCCTTTAAAGAATTCCCCTTCCTTACATATGTGTCAAAATTTTATTGCTCATAGTTTTTTTAACTAATAAACCTTGTACATTTTCAACTCTTCATCTTATGTGAAATATGCACCTTCTTTAAAGAACTCCCCTTCCTTACATATGTGTCAGAATTTTATTACTCATAGTTTTTTACTAATAAACCTTGTACATTTTCAACTCTTCATCTTATGTGAAATATGCACCTTCTTTAAAGAACTCCCCTTCCTTACATATGTGTTAAAATTTTATTGCTCATAGTTTTTTACTAATAAACCTTGTACATTTTCAACTCTTCATCTAATGTGGGCATTTACTCATTTTTGGGTATCTTCTTTTACAAATTGGATTTATCTCCTCCCTACACATGGATTGATGCTATTGGCCCATAGGAACCTTAATTGGACCATAATCCAAAAATTTCAAAAAATCTAGACCCTTAGACTAAGGTTCTTTATACCTATTTCCAATTAATTCTAATTGCACATTGGAAAATTCTTTTTGAATTTCTGTTTAAGGGGAACTTATTTTAATAAGATGAGTTATTTTTCTATCCAAAATTATTCATAATCTGAATATTCTCTCTCTAGAATATTTTCTCTCTCTAGGTTAAAACAGCCACAAACAAGATCTCTTATATTTCAGAAAAGGAATTGATTACAGAGAAATATGCTAGACATCAAAAAGGGGTTGGGGGAGGAATCTTACATTCTACCCCACTTAAAAAATGCGAGATGTCCTCATCTCGCAAACTGGGATAATTTTGCAAGATGCACGAATATGAGACTTAGAGAAAAAATTTTAATCAAGATTAACCACCAAGAAAAATCTTAAAGAAAGCAAGATAAGAACAAGATTTAAACTTTATTCATTCTCGAAACTTATACAGTAAAAATAGAAGAACTCTTTACACTTCCATAAGCCCATCCATCATATGGTCACAAAAGCAGCACTCACAAGCTACACAAGTATAGGGTAACTCATCTATAGGAATGATTCTGCTGGTTATTGCCGTACCTATCTCAGTGGTATGAGGTGATCTAACAAAAGGACCTCTGAGAGGCAAGCCAAAAATGGGATAAAGGTATATCTTCTCATGAGGAAGAAAACACGCCAGTAAGAAGACCCGCTCAGAAAACCCAAGATGCCTTGATCTCATGACGCAGTAGTATCGGGGACCCAAACCCAAAGCTTCAATAACCATGGCCAAGCGGACATTGTTACGAAAGTGCTGCTGACCCCAGGGTGTTACCCTAGTTATGTTTTGATAGGTCCGCCATTTGGTCTGAGCTACAGAAGTTCCTAGGTGAGGAAAAAGTGAGCGCTCATACTGTTCTATAAAGTCTTTCTTCACAGACTCTCTTGCGTCTTGAAGGTGAGAAATCATTAGGGATAAAACTAATTCCTGTTGTCAAGCCATGAAGGAGATTAAGAAAGAAAGGAGATTGATGGGAGTAAGATTACTGTGAGTGACAAGTAAAAGTTACGACTTATATAAAGGAAGGAGCTAGCGTAACCTAGAAGCCAACGGTAACTTGCCACTGAAGTTTTACCGTCTTTCCATGATTTGTGTTTGACACATTTTTCTGTAGAAGGCATTAGGAATTTTGAGATGAGGAGATAAAAGAAGCTTGTAGGCTAAGTCACCTACTTTCATTGAATTCAGATATAAGGGTCACAATATCTCGGGGATAACTTCTTATACTCCCCAAGAGATAAAGAACTTCTTTTGGGCCGTACTCGAATGAAAACCAAAACCTTGGTATCCAAAACACCGATTCTCACTTCTGAACTTATTGTTCTAAATCCTTAAAACAGGTGGGACTCCTGAGAAGTATTCTAGGAAAGGGTCTTCCTTTTTTTTAAAAAACAGAATTTTTCTTTTATTTTAGAGAGGGAATAATTATAAGATCAGAAAGGGATATTCGTACTCTTGTATACCTCGAAGGCTATGGAGGAATCTTACATTCTACCCCACTTAAAAAGTGCGAGATGTCCTCATCTCGCAAGGTAGAGGACAGCTCTTTTTCTTAAGATATAATTTTATTCTGGGGTTCCTTATATTCTGGTCAACCCAACAGAACACTGGGATAAATATCCCTTATATAGAACTCATCATTAAATAACAATTCATTCAGATCATATCATTCATATCTTTAACATGATAATGATCCATTAGACCGCAAGGTTTCCTTCGGAACCTTCCTCCACGGAAATTTCAGTCAAGCAAGTTCTCAATTTGACATCACTTAACTTGATCTACCGGTCAAGTATTAACAGTAGCAATCTAACAGCACAACCCACTAACCTCATAGTGATTTGCTGAATTCATTATCATCATTTTAGTTATGAATATCATCACAGGGACTCGTCCCATTCCCCCTCATTGTGGTTTCATTATATTTCAACTAATTTTTTAAAAATCAGCATTTTCAATTAGAATCCAAATCAATTCATCCATTCTCAAACAGAATTAAAAATCATATCAATCACATTCGAAATCATCATCTAGATAGCATTAACGCTTATAATTTCAAGTCTTAGATTTACTCGTATATATTGTCAGTAAAGAGCTACAGTATACTCTCGGTATATACGGGTAGTCACGGCCCTTGGAATTATAAGGTAAATACTATCATGTCTAGGCCTCAAGCAAGTTAGGGATTCTATATAATTGCGGTACTTCCATCTAAAGACCCAATTACCAAATTACGAATTTCAGTTTGAATATCAAATTGTATGAATTATCTCACACAATTATAACCTTTTTGTGTTTCTTGATAAATTTTTGATATATTTGTCTTCTCAGTTGATCTTTATTAACCAAATGCTCTGATACCAACTGTAAGATCCTTGTTCCCACCCAGCAACAGATTCGGGATACTAGCAGCGGAAGTAGCACTTCTCGCGCGGGACAGGGGTCCCACATTCGGGGCCTCGCCCACGGATATCCGGATAAGAGACTAATCCGTCGGTTGTTCCAAAACTGAACCCGGAAAAACTTTCTTTACCGGAAAGCACGGGCAATTCCACCAGGATAACTTTTTACTCTAACGTAGTCAAGATCGTTTCTGATCGAGCTGATCTAATTCAGCTATAAGATACTTGGTCAAGTCAAGGAAGAAACTTGCACTTGGATCATTGGGATCAACATTTTTTTCCCCATTCAAGAGGCACAGCCGTTGATTCCTATCCATCGAATAGTTACTGTCCGGGATTTATTTTATCTATCGTAAAAACAAAAGTTTGAGTCTCGATTTACGGATCCATCAATCCAGCCTAACCCCATCCAGTCCCATGGGTTAGCCAACCGCCCAACCACTGTAGTGATGGGATCCAATTAAGAATTTGGTTAGGTTTTGTCCCGGGTACCAAGGAAAAGAGTTCCAAGGCCCCCTAGCCGGATGTTCATGCAAAATAAAACTAGTCACACCACTCACACACCCAATATGAAATTGCCTTTTCACAGATTCAACCAGTTTAAAACAATCCTTTAATAAAACCATAGTATCACTGATCACCATCTTCCAATTTATCTAGTTGATTCTTAATTTTCCCATCATTCCTTCATCAGAGTATCTATGGCATCATTGGCAACTAGAATGCTCAGGGGCCGTTTCGATAGTTCCTAGCCCATAATACTCGGTAATATAATCACTTATCAAGATGGACTCTCGTTGAAGATTAGCAAGATCAACCAACAGATCCATATAAAGAGCCATGTACTCATCCATTGAAGACCAGCAAGGTCAATCAACCAGATCCATGCCCGATTTCAGAAAACAACTCCTACTCTTTTTCCAATATCTTCCTCGACGCACGCGTGGGTATCCTAGGTGACCCAGAGCCCGAGCACCGTATGGTCAGCACCCTCTAGGATCCTTCGCAGGTGACCTAGCGCTTCACTCATAGGCCGCTTCCTTGGCCCCTCATCCACCGTACCGGAAGCTCACCATTTTAATCGCACCGAGGCTGGTCAAGACCTCGGCCGACCTTGCTAAGCGAGACGTCCTTCATTGACTCCCCATCAGTAGTTGCAACTTTACCATCACGACCTTAATCACAAGACGGTCAAAATGCTCCCCCCAGCATTCTTGACATAAAACAATCATTTACAAACAGCATTTACAAATAGTTTACAATACAATTTCTATTTTAACTTTCATTTTTCCACATCATCCCTCATCAATCTACATTACTTATTCCATATTCCATTTATATGTATACTCATCCCATCACATCATTTCCATCCCATCACTTCAGATTCCCTCACATCACATATCATATATTCACATCCATACATCCACATCTATATGCGTACATTCACATCTACATGCATACATCTACATCTCTATGCATACATCCACATCCACATTCACATTCACCTCCATACATCTACATCTATATGCATACATCCACCTCCACATTCACATCCACATCTATACATCTACATCTACATGCATACATCCACCTCTACATCCACATCTACATCTATACACCTACATCTACATGCATACATCCACATCTCCATTCACATCTACATCTATACATCTACATCTACATGCATCCATCCACATCTACATCTATACATCTACATCTACATGCATACATCCATATCTCCATTCCCATCTACATCTATACATCTACATCTACATGCATCCATCCACCTCCACATCCACATCTACATCTATACATCTACATCTACATGTATACATCCACATCTCCATTCACATCTATATCTATACATCTACATCTACATGTATACATCCACATCTCCATTCACATCTACATCTATACATCTACATCTACATGCATACATCCATATCTCCATTCCCATCTACATCTATACATCTACATCTACATGCATCCATCCACCTCCACATCCACATCTACATCTATACATCTACATCTACATGTATACATCCACATCTTCATTCACATCTACATCTATACATCTACATCTACATGCATCCATCCACGTCTCCATTTACATCTACATCTATACATCTACATCTACATGCATACATCCATATCTCCATTCCCATCTACATCTATACATCTACATCTACATGCATTCATCCACCTCCACATCCACATCTACATCTATACATCTACATCGACATGTATACATCCACATCTTCATTCACATCTACATCTATACATCTACATCTACATGCATCCATCCACATCTCCATTTACATCCTCATCTACACATCTATTTCTACATGCATACATCCACATCTCCATGCATACATCCACCTCCACATTCACACTCACATCCATACCTCTACATCTACATGCAAACATCCATATCTCCATGCATAATAATATTCTTTTAATTAATCTAGGATGATAGTTCCTAGAATATGGTAGGAAGTCCTCTTTTTATGCTTTGAATGAAATTATTTTATGCGTAATTTCTATAAAAATTTTACCATAGCTCCGCTACTATGACTGATAAGTCTCAATTTTTTTCTAAGGGATAAGGTTTATCATTAAGGAAATAATTAGAATGGTCTCTAATTGGATCATCAATCCATAATGGATTGAATCATCGATAAACATAAACTAAAAGTATAGAAAAAAGCCATTAATTTGGCCTCAAGCATAGCTTAATCTTGGATTAAGAAAAAGCCTTATGAAAAGCTTCATTTGGATTGAAAAGAGTCATGAGTATGACCATTTCTTAAGTGAGAGAGAGAAAAATCATTAGAATTAAATATAAATAGAATCTTATGTAATTCTTTACTATCATTAATTAATTAACTTCAATAGCATTTCAAAAACCATATCAATTAAGCTTCTCAAGCTTGAGAGGGGTTGAGAAGAGAGAATCATTGAGAAATTATAGAAAAGATCAAAATTCACTATACTTATCTTATAATTTGCTTGATTCTTTGATCACGGTAGAGGCCCCCAACTAATCAATTGGTTTAGTATATTGATGGAGCCACCAATGGGGATTTAAGAAAGAGAGAAGTGTCAAAAACTAGTGAATTATTAAAGAATTCATAGTTCTTGGCTTAGGTGGAGTAGAGTAACAATGCATAAGACACTATATTTTTTTCAACAAGGGAAGGCTTCTATTTATAGGAAAAATTGAGCTCCTAACCAAACAAACTGATTCTAGAATTTTTCAAGTCAGTTTGGTTGAATTTGGACTAGATTTGGACCTAGTTTGGTTACTTTTTGATTCGATTTGGTTTCATTTTGATTTGGTTTATTTCAAGAGAGATGAGAGATAAAAATATCACATTATTTTTGAGTTTAAAACTCATTCAAGCATGTGAAATATGCACCTCCTTTAAAGAATTCCCCTTCCTTACATATGTGTCAAAATTTTATTGCTCATAGTTTTTTTTACTAATAAACCTTGTACATTTTCAACTCTTCATCTTATGTGAAATATGCACCTTCTTTAAAGAACTCCCCTTCCTTACATATGTGTCAGAATTTTATTGCTCATAGTTTTTTTCTAATAAACCTTGTACATTTTCAACTCTTCATCTTATGTGAAATATGCACCTTCTTTAAAGAACTCCCCTTCCTTACATATGTGTCAAAATTTTATTGCTCATAGTTTTTTACTAATAAACCTTGTACATTTTCAACTCTTCATCTAATGTGGGCATTTACTCATTTTTGGGTATCTTCTTTTACAAATTGGATTTATCTCCTCCCTACACATGGATTGATGCTATTGGCCCATAGGAACCTTAATTGGACCATAATCCAAAAATTTCAAAAAATCTAGACTCTTAGACTAAGGTTCTTTATACCTATTTCCAATTAATTCCAATTGTACATTGGAAAATTCTTTTTGAATTTTTGTTTCAAGGAAACTTATTTTAATAAGATGAGTTATTTTTTTATCCAAAATTATTCATAATCTGAATATTCTCTCTCTAGAATATTTTCTCTCTCTAGGTTAAAACAGCCACAAACAAGATCTCTTATATTTCAGAAAAGGAATTGATTACAGAGGAATATGCTAGACATCAAAAAGGGGTTGGGGGAGGAATCTTACATTCTACCCCACTTAAAAAATGCGAGATGTCCTCATCTCGCAAACTGGGATAATTTCGCAAGATGCACGAATATGAGACTTAGAGAAAAAATTTTAATCAAGATTAACCACCAAGAAAAGTCTTAAAGAAAGAAAGATAAGAACAAGATTTAAACTTTATTCATTCTCGAAACTTATACAGTAAAGATAGAAGAACTCTTTACACTTCCATAAGCCCGTCCATCATATGGTCACAAAAGCAGCACTCACAAGCTGCACAAGTATAGGGTAACTTATCTATAGAAATGATTCTGCTGGTTATTGCCGTACCTATCTCAGTGGTATGAGGTGATCTAACAAAAGGACCTCTGAGAGGCAAGCCAAAAACGGGATAAAGGTATATCTTCTCATGAGGAAGAAAACACGCCAGTAAGAAGACCCGCTCAGAAAACCCAAGATGCCTTGATCTCATGACGCAGTAGTATTGGGGACCCAAACCCAAAGCTTCAATAACCATGGCCAAGCGGACATTGTTACGAAAGTGCTGCAGACCCCAGGGTGTTACCCTAGTTATGTTTTGATAGGTCCGCCATTTGGTCTGAGCTACAGAAGTTCCTAGGTGAGGAAAAAGTGAGCGCTCATACTGTTCTATAAAGTCTTTCTTCACAGACTCTCTTGCGTCTTGAAGGTGAGAAATCATTAGGGATAAAACTAATTCCTGTTGTCAAGCCATGAAGGAGATTAAGAAAGAAAGGAGATTGATGGGAGTAAGATTACTGTGAGTGACAAGTAAAAGTTACGACTTATATAAAGGAAGGAGCTAGCGTAACCTAGAAGCCAACGGTAACTTGCCACTGAAGTTTTACCGTCTTTCCATGATTTGTGTTTGACACATTTTTCTGTAGAAGGCATTAGGAATTTTGAGATGAGGAGATAAAAGAAGCTTGTAGGCTAAGTCACCTACTTTCATTGAATTCAGATATAAGGGTCACAATATCTCGGGGATAACTTCTTATACTCCCCAAGAGATAAAGAACTTCTTTTGGGCCGTACTCGAATGAAAACCAAAACCTTGGTATCCAAAACACCGATTCTCACTTCTGAACTTATTGTTCTAAATCCTTAAAATAGGTGGGACTCCTGAGAAGTATTCTAGGGAAGGGTCTTCCTTTTTTTTTAAAAACAGAATTTTTCTTTTTTTTTTAGAGAGGGAATAATTATAAGATCAGAAAGGGAGATTCTTACTCTTGTATACCTCGAAGGCTATGGAGGAATCTTACATTCTACCCCACTTAAAAAGTGCGAGATGTCCTCATCTCGCAAGGTAGAGGACAGCTCTTTTTCTTAAGATATAATTTTATTCTGGGGTTCCTTATATTCTGGTCAACCCAACAGAACACTGGGATAAATATCCCTTATATAGAACTCATCATTAAATAACAATTCATTCAGATCATATCATTCATATCTTTAACATGATAATGATCCATTAGACCGCAAGGTTTCCTTCGGAACCTTCCTCCACAGAAATTTCAGTCAAGCAAGTTCTCAATTTGACATCACTTAACTTGATCTACCGGTCAAGTATTAACAGTAGCAATCTAACAGCACAACCCACTAACCTCATAGTGATTTGCTGAATTCATTATCATCATTTTAGTTATGAATATCATCACAGGGACTCGTCCCATTCCCCCTCATTGTGGTTTCATTATATTTCAACTAATTTTTTAAAAATCAACATTTTTCAATCAGCATTTTCAATTAGAATCCAAATCAATTCATCCATTCTCAAACAGAATTAGAAATCATATCAATCACATTCGAAATCATCATCTAGATAGCATTAACGCTTATAATTTCAAGTCTTAGATTTACTCGTATATACTGTCAGTAAAGAGCTATAGTATACTCTCGGTATATACGGGTAGTCACGGCCCTTGAAATTATAAGGTAAATACTATCATGTCTAGGCCTCAAGCAAGTTAGGGATTCTATATAATTGCGGTACTTCCATCTGAAGACCCAATTACCAAATTACGAATTTCGGTTTTAATATCAAATTGTATGAATTATCTCACACAATTATAACCTTTTTGTGTTTCTTGATAAATTTTTGATATATTTGTCTTCTCAGTTGATCTTTATTAACCAAATGCTCTGATACCAACTGTAAGATCCCTGTTCCCACCGAGCAACAGATTCGGGATACTAGCAGCGGAAGTAGCACTTCTCACGCGGGACAGGGGTCCCACATTCGGGGCCTCGCCCACGGATATCCGGATAAGAGACTAATCCGTCGGTTGTTCCAAAACTGAACCCGGAAAAACTTTCTTTACCGGAAAGCACGGGCGATTCCACCAGGATAACTTTTTACTCTAACGTAGTCAAGATCGTTTCTGATCGAGCTGATCTAATTCATCTATAAGATACTTGGTCAGGTCAAGGAAGAAACTTGCACTTGGATCATTGGGATCAACACTTTTTTCCCCATTCAAGAGGCACAGCCGTTGATTCCTATCCATAGAACAGTTACTGCCCGGGATTTATTTTATCTATTGTAAAAACAAAGGTTTGAGTCTCGATTTACGGATCCATCAGTCCAGCCTAACCCCATCTAGTCCCATGGGTTAGCCAACCGCCCAACCACTGTAGTGATGGGATCCAATTAAGAATTTGGTTAGGTTTTGTCCCGGGTACCAAGGAAAAGAGTTCCAAGGCCCCCTAGCCGGATGTTCATGCACAATAAAACTAGTCACATCACTCACACACCCAATATGAAATTGCCTTTTCACAGATTCAACCAATTTAAAACAATCCTTTAATAAAACCATAGTAACACTGATCACCATCTTCCAATTTATCTAGTTGATTCTTAATTTTCCCATTATTCCTTCATCAGAGTATCTATGGCATCATTGGCAACTAGAACGCTCAGGGGCCGTTTCGATAGTTCCTAGCCCATAATACTCGGTAATATAATCACTTATCAAGATGGACTCTCGTTGAAGATCACCAAGATCAACCAACAGATCCATATAAAGAGCCATGGGCTCATCCATTGAAGACCAGCAAGGTCAATCAACCAGATCCATGCTCGATTTCAGAAAACAACTCCTACTCTTGTTCCAATATCTTCCTCGACGCACGCGTGGGTATCCTAGGCGACCCAGAGCCCGAGCACCGTATGGTCAGCACCCTCTAGGATCCTTCACAGGTGACCTAGCGCTTCACTCATAGGCCGCTTCCTTGGCCCCTCATCCACCGTACCGGAAGCTCACCATTTTAATCGCACCGAGGCTGGTCAAGACCTCGGCCGACCTTGCTATGCGAGACGTCCTTCATTGACTCCCCGTCAGCAGTTGCAACTTTACCATCACGACCTTAATCACAAGACGGTCAAAATGCTCCCCCCAGCATTCTTGACATAAAACAATCATTTACAAACAGCATTTACAAACAGTTTACAATACAATTTCTATTTTAACTTTCATTTTTCCACATTATCCCTCATCAATCTACATTACTTATTCCATATTCCATTTATATGTATACTCATCCCATCACATCATTTCCATCTCATCACTTCAGATTCCCTCACATCACATATCGTATATTCACATCCATACATCCACATCTATATGCGTACATTCACATCTACATGCATAAATCTACATCTCTATGCATACATCCACATCCACATTCACATTCACCTCCATACATCTACATCTATATGCATACATCCACCTCCACATTCACATCCACATCTATACATCTACATCTACATGCATACATCCACCTCTACATCCACATCTACATCTATACACCTACATCTACATGCATACATCCACATCTCCATTCACATCTACATCTATACATCTACATCTACATGCATCCATCCACATCTACATCTATACATCTACATCTACATGCATACATCCATATCTCCATTCCCATCTACATCTATACATCTACATCTACATGCATCCATCCACCTCCACATCCACATCTACATCTATACATCTACATCTACATGTATACATCCACATCTCCATTCACATCTACATCTATACATCTACATCTACATGCATACATCCATATCTCCATTCCCATCTACATCTATACATCTACATCTACATGCATCCATCCACCTCCACATCCACATCTACATCTATACATCTACATCTACATGTATACATCCACATCTCCATTCACATCTACATCTATACATCTACATCTACATGCATCCATCCACATCTCCATTTACATCTACATCTATACATCTACATCTACATGCATCCATCCATATCTCCATTCCCATCTACATCTACATGCATTCATCCACCTCCACATCCACATCTACATCTATACATCTACATCTACATGTATACATCCACATCTTCATTCACATCTACATCTATACATCTACATCTACATGCATCCATCCACATCTCCATTTACATCCTCATCTACACATCTATTTCTACATGCATACATCCACATCTCCATGCATACATCCACCTCCACATTCACACTCACATCCATACCTCTACATCTACATGCAAACATCCATATCTCCATGCATAATAATATTCTTTTAATTAATCTAGGATGATAGTTCCTAGAATATGGTAGGAAGTCCTCTTTTTATGCTTTGAATGAAATTATTTTATGCGTAATTTCTATAAAAATTTTACCATAGCTCCGCTACTATGACTGATAAGTCTCAATTTTTTTCTAAGGGATAAGGTTTATCATTAAAGAAATAATTAGAATGGTCTCTAATTGGATCATCAATCCATAATGGATTGAATCATCGATAAACATAAACTAAAAGTATAGAAAAAAGCCATTAATTTGGCCTCAAGCATAGCTTAATCTTGGATTAAGAAAAAGCCTTATGAAAAGCTTCATTTGGATTGAAAAGGGTCATGAGTATGACCATTTCTTAAGTGAGAGAGAGAAAAACCATTAGAATTAAATATAAATAGAATCTTATGTAATTCTTTACTATCATTAATTAATTAACTTCAATAGCATTTTAAAAACCATATCAATTAAGCTTCTCAAGCTTGAGAGGGGTTGAGAAGAGAGAATCATTGAGAAATTATAGAAAAGATCAAAATTCACTATACTTATCTTATAATTTGCTTGATTCTTTGATCACAGTAGAGGCCCCCAACCAATCAATTGGTTTAGTATGTTGATGGAGCCACCAATGGGGATTTAAGAAAGAGAGAAGTGTCAAAAACTAGTGAATTATTAAAGAATTCATAGTTCTTGGCTTAGGTGGAGTAGAGTAACAATGCATAAGACACTATATTTTTTTCAACAAGGGAAGGCTTCTATTTATAGGAAAAATTGAGCTCCTAACCAAACAAACTGATTCTAGAATTTTTCAAGTCAGTTTGGTTGAATTTGGACTAGATTTGGACCTAGTTTGGTTACTTTTTGATTCGATTTGGTTTCATTTTGATTTGGTTTGTTTCAAGAGAGATGAGAGATAAAAATATCACATTATTTTTGAGTTTAAAACTCATTCAAGCATGTGAAATATGCACCTCCTTTAAAGAATTCCCCTTCCTTACATATGTGTCAAAATTTTATTGCTCATAGTTTTTTTTACTAATAAACCTTGTACATTTTCAACTCTTCATCTTATGTGAAATATGCACCTTCTTTAAAGAACTCCCCTTCCTTACATATGTGTCAGAATTTTATTGCTCATAGTTTTTTACTAATAAACCTTGTACATTTTCAACTCTTCATCTTATGTGAAATATGCACCTTCTTTAAAGAACTCCCCTTCCTTACATATGTGGCAAAATTTTATTGCTCATAGTTTTTTACAAATAAACCTTGTACATTTTCAACTCTTCATCTTATGTGGGCATTTACTCATTTTTAGGTATCTTCTTTTACAAATTAGATTTATCTCCTCCCTACACATGGATTGATGCTATTGGCCCATAGGAACCTTAATTGGACCATAATCCAAAAATTTCTAAAAATCTAGACCCTTAGACTAAGGTTCTTTTATCTATTTCCAATTAATTCCAATTGCACATTGGAAAATTCTTTTTGAATTTTTGTTTAAGGGAAACTTATTTTAATAAGATGAGTTATTTTTCTATCCAAAATTATTCATAATCTGAATATTCTCTCTCTAGAATATTTTCTCTCTCTAGGTTAAAATAGCCACAAACAAGATCTCTTATATTTCAGAAAAGGAATTGATTACAGAGGAATATGCTAGACATCAAAAAGGGGTTGGGGGAGGAATCTTACATCCATTTACATCACATCTCATCCCATCCACATCTCTTCACATCCACATCCACATCCACATCTACATCCACATCCATTTACATCACATCTTATTACATCCACTTACATCTTATCACATCCACTAAAATCCTATCACATTGTATTCACATCTTCTCACATCGTATTCTCATCTTATTCACATCATATTCACATCTATTCACATTTAGTAACATTTTCTGCCAATTTCTTAGCCTAGTTAAAGATACTTTTTCTCGATGGATATTTTCATATTCTTTCTCAAATTTCTCAAGTGAAATATATTCAATATTCTTCTTTTGAGTAAAAGATTCATGGGATTTACAAAAATCAATTCTACCCATATTTCCCAATAATGCTTAAAATTTCACTTTTGATAATACTCATAATTTGAATTATGCTACAGACGTACATGCCATTGCTTCCACCACATGCTTTCCACTTGACCATTCTCACACAATGATCATGACAAGGCTGCCACCCTTGCTTAAATGGTTTGCTTATAGATGTTCCTCTAACATGCTTGATGCTTCCTTGAATACCATATCTCCTCCATGGGTAATGAGGTAGATTTAAATGGGAAATGGAAAGGGAGGGTCAACTTAATCATGTACTGATGTATAACTTAGTTTTGTCATCATAAGCTATTACTACATCTATTGGTGATTAGCTTGCTAACTAAGTGATTCCAAGATTTGGTATCAGAGCTCCCTTCCATGGGAGTGTTCTCAAGCATTAGTTGAGAGAGGGCATCTTTGTGTGTGAACACTTTTCCACTAATTCTAGCTTTGTGTGGTTCTAACATTTGTGTTTGAAGAGAAATTTTTGTGTGGTTTCCACTAATTCTAGCTTTGTGTGGTTTTCTAACCTTTGTGTTTGAAGAGAAATTTTTGTTCATTTGTTGAATGAAATAACAAGATTCATCTGACATTGGTTCAATGCATGAGTTACTAAAAACTATCTTATCTCACATAGAGTGGCACTTTAAGAGTGAGAGAATTTTCAAGAGTGTTCTAACACATCTTTGTTAATGCATTCAAGCTATGTGTGTAAGCTCTTTCTTCTTCATGTGTGTAATAGCATTGACAGAGGGAGCAACATAACTATGTGAAGATTTTTTAAATTTTTTTCCCTTACTTGAGTGGCACAAGAGAGTGGAAAGCATTAACTTTGTGATTATTATGAGAGAGAGTCTCATTTTTGCAACCTCTAGGTGAAAGAGTAAGAAAGGAGAGAGAACCTTTCAACTATGTGGAAGGAGAGAGAGAGAATTTCATTTCTATAGTTTTCAATTAGAAGAAGAGAGAGAAATAAAACTCTTGTGTTCTCAGTGTGCAAGAGAAAGAGGGTATAGTTGGCAAGTTTTGTAGAAGAGCCAATAATCAAAAGAAGGAACAAAAGGCAGCAATTGGCCAACACATGAAGACTAGCAACATCTGTAAGAAACATTATGTGTCTTACACAAGGCTCTGTGCTCAACAATAAATGAAGCCTCGCTCAATTGTGTGAAGCATAAAAGTCGACAGCTAGCAGTCAATGTGAGAGGTCATCATTTGGATTACATCATGCTAGTATCTATAAACAAGTGCAAGGATACACCGTAGTACTAGCATGCATCACGGACAGGGCCACTTTGGGATACCCTGCACAGTACTAGCACCGTCATCGGTAGTGCCACTCCCGCATAACCTACAAATGCCTAGGGGATAGCAGAGCTTTAGAATTGCAGATGACATAGTAGAGGGTGCTCATGATTACCTTAAGCTGTTTCTCCACCGTCTCATGTGAGGCGCATTGACACAACATGGCTACACCAATGTAAGATTCCTCCCCAGCCTTCGAGGTATACAAGAGTAAGAATCTCCCTTTTTGATCTTATAATTATTCCCTCTCTGAAATAAAAGAAAGATTCTGTTTAAAAAAAGGAAGACCCTCTCCCTAGAATACTTCTCAGGAGTCACGCCTGTTTTAAGGATTCAGAACAATGAGTTCAGAAGTGAAAATCGGTGTTTTGGATACCAAGGTTTTGGTTTTCATTCGAGTACGGCCCAAAAGAAGTTCTTTATCTCTTGGGGAGTATAAGAAGTTATCCCCCAGATATTGTGAGCCTTATATCTGAATTCAATGAAAGTAGGTGACTTAGCCTACAAGCTTCTTTTATCTCTTCATCTCAAAGTTCTTAAAGCCTTCTATAGAAAAATGTGCCAAACCCAAATCATGGAAAGACGGTAAAACTTCAGTGGCAAGATACCGTTGGCTTCTAGATTACGCTAACTCCTTCCTTTATATAAGTCGTAACTTTTACTTATCGTTCACAGTAATCTTACTTCCACCGATCTCCCTTCTTCTTAATCTCCTTCATGGCTTGGCAACAGGAATTAGTTTTATCCATGATGATTTCTCACCTTCAAGACGCAAGTGAGTCTGTGAAGAAGGATTTTATAGAACAGTATGGGCGCTCACTTTTTCCTCACCTAGGAACTTCTGTAGCTCAGACTAAATGGCGGACCTATCAAGACATAACTAGGGTAACACCCTGGGGTTAGCAGCACTTTCGTAACAATGTCCGCTTGGCCATGGTTATTGAAGCTTTGGGTTTGGGTCCCCGATACTACTGTGTCATGAGATCAAGACATCTTGGGTTTTCTGAGCGGGTCTTCTTACTGGCGTGTTTTCTTCCTCATCAGAAGATATGCCTTTACCCCGTTTCTAGCTTGCCTCTCAGAGGTCCTTTTGTTAGATCACCTCATACCACTGAGATAGGTGCGGCAATAACCAACAGAATTATTCCCATAGATGAGTTACCTTATACATGCGCAGCTTGTGAGTGCTACTTTTGTGATCATATGATGGACGGACTTATGGAAGTGTAAAGAGTTCTTCTATCTTTACTGTATATGTTCCAAGAATGAATAAAGTTTAAATCTTGTTCTTGTCTTGACCCTTACTCTCTTTGAGACTTTTTTATTTGGTGGTTAATCTTAATTAAATTTTTCTCTAAGTCTCATGTTCGTACATCTTGCGAAATTATCCCAAGTTTGCGAGATGAGGACATCTCGCATTTTTCAAGTGGGAGAGAATGTAAGATTCCTCCCCAACCTCTCAAAATATCCAGCATATTCCCCTGTAATCAATTCCCTCTTCAGAAATATAAGAGATCTTGTCTCTGCTTGTTTTGGCATAGAGAGAGAAAATATTCTAGAGAGAGAATATTCAGACCACTGAGATAATGTAAGATTCCTCCCCAGCCTCTCAAAATGTCCAGCATATTCCCCTGTAATCAATTCCCTCTTCAAAAATATAAGAGATCTTGTCTCTGCCTGTTTTGGCATAGAGAGAGAAAATATTCTAGAGAGAGAATATTCAGATTTTGAATATTTTTGGATAGAAAAATATCTCATCTTATTAAAATGAATTCCCTTGAAACAAAAATTCAGAAAGAATTTTCCAATGTGCAATTAGAATTAATTGGAAATGGGTATAAAGGACCTTAGCCTAAGGGTCTAGATTTTCAGAAATTTTTGGATTATGGTCCAATTAAGGTTCCTATGGGCCAATAGCATCAATCCATGTGTAGGGAGGAGATAAATCCAATTTTGTAAAAGAAGATACCCAAAAATGAGTAAATGCTCACATAAGATGAAGAGTTGAAAATGTACAAGGTTTATTAGTAAAAAACTATGAGAAATATTAAAATATGAGATATTTTGGGTATCCAAAAATGAGTAAATGCTCACACAAGATGAAGAGTTGAAAATGTACAAGGTTTATTAGTAAAAAACTATGAGCAATATTAAAAATATGAGATATTTTGGGTATAATGATTCCATTTTGACACATATGTAAGGAAGGGGAGTTCTTTAAAGGAGGTGCATATTTCACATGCTTGAATGAGTTTTAAACTCATAAAAATTGAGATATTTCGTCTCTCCTCTCTCCTCATTCAAGTCTAGTTCCAAAAAGTTAGCTTAACTGACCTAAAAATGGTCAAAAATTGACCAAATTGATTTGGAAAATTCTAGAATCAGTTTGTTTGGTTAGGAGCTCAATTTTTCCTATAAATAGAAGCCTAACCCTTGTTGAAAAAAATATAGTGTTTATGCATCGTTACTCTACTCCACCTAAGCCAAGAACTGTGAATTCATTAATAATTCACTAGTTTTTGGAGCTTTCCTCTTTCTTCAATCCCCATTAGTGGCTCCATCAACATACTTAACCAATTGATTGGTTGGGGGCCTCTACCGTGAACAAAGAATCAAGCAATTTGTAAGGTAATTAGTGAATTTTGATTATTTTCTATAATTTCTCAATGTTTCTCTCTTCTCAACCCCTCTCAAGCTTGAGAAGCTTAATTGGAATGGTTTTTGAATGTTATTGAAGTTAATTGATGAATGGTAGTGAAGAGTTACATAATTTGATGAATGCTATTGAAGTTAATTGATTAATGATAGTTAAGAATTACATAAATTTTCATTTATGCTTAATTCTAATGGTTTTTATGTAATTTCTCTCTCTCACTCAAGAAATGGTCATACTCATGACCCATTCTCAATCCAAATAAAGCTTTTCATAAAGCTTTTCCTTAATCCAAGATTAATCTATGCTTGAGGTCAAATTAATGGCTTTTTTCTATGCTTTTAGTTTATGTATTTCATGAATATTAATGATTCAACCCATTATTGGGTTAATGATCCAATTAGGGATCATTCTAATCATTTACTTAATGATAAGCTTTATCCTTCAAAATAAATTGAGATTTATCAGTCATAGTAGCGGAGCTATGGTAAATTTTTTATAAAAATTACACATAAAATAATTTTATTCAAAGCATGAAAAGAGAACTTCCTACCATATTCTAGGAATTATCATCCTAGATTAATTGAAAGAATTTTATTGTAATCATGGAGAAATTGATTTTTATGTTATGCATAATTGATGATTATTTTATTGTAAAAGTGTTACTTTTATCATATTTGGATTTCATGCATAGAGGTATGCATAAAAGAATTATTATTTTAATATAAAAGTGTTTCTTTTATCATATTTGGATTTCATGCATAGAGGTATGCATAAAAGAATTATTATTTAATATAAAAGTGTTTCTTTTATCATATTTGGATTTCATGCATAGAGGTATGCATAAAAGAATTATTATTTAATATAAAAGTGTTTCTTTTATCATATTTGGATTTCATGCATAGAGGTATGCATAAAAGAATTATTATTTTAATATAAAAGTGTTTCTTTTATCATATTTGGATTTCATGCATAGAGGTATGCATAAAAGAATTATTATTTTAATATAAAAGTGTTTCTTTTATCATAATTGAATTTCATGCATAGAGGTATGCATAAAAGTTGATTATTTTATTATAAAAGTGTGACTTTTATCATATTTGGATTTCATGCATAGAGGTATGCATAAAAGTTGATTATTTTATTATAAAAGTGTTACTTTTATCATATTTGGATTTCATGCATAGAGGTATGCATAAAAATTGATTATTTTATTATAAAAGTGTGACTTTTATCATATTTGGATTTCATGCATAGAGGTATGCATAAAAGTTGACTATTTTATTATAAAAGTGTGACTTTTATCATATTTGGATTTCATGCATAGAGGTATGCATAAAAGTTGATTATTTTATTATAAAAGTGTTGCTTTTATCATATTTGGATTTCATGCATAGAGGTATGCATAAAAGTTGATTATTTTATTATAAAAGTGTTGCTTTTATCATATTTGGATTTCATGCATAGAGGTATGCATAAAAGTTGATTATTTTATTATAAAAGAGTTGCTTTTATCATATTTGGATTTCATGCATAGAGGTATGCATAAAAGTTGATTATTTTATTGTAAAAGTGTTACTTTTATCATATTGAATTTCATGCATAGAGGTATGCATAAAAGATATTCTTTTTATACTAAAAGTGTGATTTTCATCTTAAATGGATTTTATGCATAACTTAGATGCATAAGAGAAATTCTTTTATTCTAAAAGTGTAATTCCTACCAAATTGAATTTATGCATAGGAAGATGCATAAAAGAATGGAATTTCAATTCAAAAGTGTTATTCTAATCCAAATTGAATTTATGCATAGGAAGATGCATAAAAGATTGAATTTTAATTCAAAAGTGTCATTTTCATTTAAAATGAATTTATGCATAGGAAGATGCATAAAAGATTGATTTTTATTTCGAAAGTGTTAGTCTCCTTAAATGGAATTTATGCATAAATAAATGTGTAGAGAAATCTTATATAAGAATTCTCCTGTATTCTATATATAGATATGGGAAGTGAGAGGATGTGATAAGAGGTGTATGAGATGTGATAAGATCTGATAAGATGTGTATAGAAAGTGATAGGATGTGATAAGAGGTGTATGAGATGTGATAGGATGTGATAAGATGTGTATGAGATGTGATAGGATGTGATAAGAGGTGTATGGGATGTGATAAGATGTGATAAGATGTGTATGGAAAGTGATAGGATGTGATAAGAGGTGTATGAGATGTGATAGGATGTGATAAGATGTGTATAAGATGTGATAAGATGTGTATGGAAAGTGATAGGATGTGATAAGAGGTGTATGAGATGTGATAGGATGTGATAAGATGTGTATGAGATGTGATAAGATGTGATAAGATGTGTATGAGATGTGATAGGATGTGATAAGAGGTGTATGGGATGTGATAAGATGTGATAAGATGTGTATGGAAAGTGATAGGATGTGATAAGAGGTGTATGAGATGTGATAGGATGTGATAAGATGTGTATGAGATGTGATAGGATGTGATAAGAGGTGTATGGGATGTGATAAGATGTGATAAGATGCATATGAGATGAGTTAGGAAGTGATAAGATGAGTCAAGATGTGATAAGATGTGTATGGGATGAGGTAAGAAGTGTATGTGATGGGATAAGATGTATATGGGTTGTGATAGGGCAAGAATGGATGTAGATACGGATGTGGATGTATGTATGAATGAGGATGTGAAAATGGATGTATGCATGTAGATGTGGATGTATGCATGTGAAAGTGGAAGTGGATGTGGATGTATGGGTGTAGATACGGATATGGATATATGTATGTGGATGTGGACGTATGAATGAGGATGTGAAAAATGATATATGCATGTAGATGTGGATGTATGGATGTGAATGTGGACGTGGATGTGGATGTATGGATATGGATATGGATGTGTATGTATGAATGTGGATATGGGATGTGGATGTATAAATGAGGATGTGAAAATGGAGGTAAGCATGTAGATGTGGATGTATGTATGTGAATGTGAATGTGGATGTGGATGTATGGATGTGGATATGGATGTGTATGTATGAATGTGGATATGGGATGTGGATGTATAAATGAGGATGTAAAAATGGATGTATGCATGTAGATGTGGATGTATGGATGTGAATGTGAATGTGTATGTGAATTAATGTGTCGTTGATATAAGGAAATGGATGAGAATGAGTACACATTGAATGGAATGTGGAATAAGTAATGTGGACTAAGAAGGGATAATGTGGAAAGACGAGAGTTCGATTTAGAAACTGTATTTTGTGACTGTTTGTAAATGACTGTTTTATGTCAAGAATGCTGGGGAAGCATTTTGACTGTCTTGTGGATTAAGGTCATGAAGACCTAACTGTTAAAGTTACAACTGCTGACGGAGAGTCAATGGAGGACGTCTCGCGTAGCACGGTCGACCGAGGTCTTGACCAGCCTCGGTTCGATTTAAATGGTGAGCTTCCGGTACGGTGGATGAGGGACCAAGGAAGCGGCCTATGAGTGAAGCACTAGGTCACCTGCGAAGGATCCTAGAGGGTGCTGACCATACGGTGCTCGGGCTCTGGGTCGCTGAAGATACCCACACGTGCATCGTGGAAGATATTGGAACAAGGAATAAGAGTTGTTTTCTAAAACCGGGCATGGATCTGGTTGATTGACCTTGCTGGTCCTCAACGGATGAGTCCATGGCTCTTTTATATGGATCTGTGGGTTGATCTTGCTGATCTTCCACGGAGATTCCATTCTGTTATATGAATATATTGCCGGTTACTATGAGCTAGGAACTATGGAAAAGGCCCCTGAACAGGTGGTGAGCGTTCTAGTTGCCAATGATGCCATAAATATACCGATGAATGAATGACTGGAAATAAGGATTCAACCAGAGACTATGAGGATTGTCATCAGTGATATAATGGTTTCATTAAAGGATTGTTTTAAAGTTAGTTGATGCTAAGAAAAAGGCAATTTCATATTGGGTGTGTAAGTGGTGTGACTAGTTTTATGTTTGCATGAACTTCCGGCTAGGGGGCCTTGGAACTCTTTTCCTTGGTACCCAGGACAAAACCTAACCAAATTCTTAATTGGATCCCATCACTACAGTGGTTGGGTGGTTGGCTAACCCATGGGATTGGATGGGGTTAGGCTGGACTGATGGATCCGTAAATCGAGACTCAATTTCTGTTTACGATAGATAAAGTAAATCTCAGATAGTAATTGTTCTATGGATAGGAATCAACGGTTGTGCCTCTTAATGGGGAAAAAAGCGTTGATCCCAATGATCCAAGTGCAAGTATCTTCCTTGATTTGACCGAGTATCTTTATAGGTGCAGTCGGCGGATCAGCTTGATCAGTAATGATCTTGACTACGTTAGAGTAAAGGGTTATCCTGGTGGAATCGCCCGTGCTTTCCGGATAAGGGAAGTTTTTTCGGGTTCGGTTTTGGAAAAACCGACGGATTAGTATTTTGTCCGGATATCCGTGGACGAGGCCCCGAGTGTGGGACCCTGCCTCGCGCTAGAAGTGCTACTTCCGCTACTAGTACCCCGAATCCATTGCGCAGTGGAAACGGGGATCTCACAACCAACTTGTTTAGTCAGCGCCAAGCAACATGCATACTATTTTTGGCTTCAGAGATTAATAACCTTAAAATCCAACAAGAGGGGGTTCACATGCTGTTGTGAACACACTTGTTTAAGTGAAAACATCTATGCTAAGTGATCTAGCAAATATTCATGCGAGGCATTCTTATCTTAGTGGTATTTAGAAAAATCATGGCTTTGTGAGAAAATCTCCTTTGTAATAGTCCTATCACTATAAAGGACTCATTCGATGCCTAGTTCTTGTGAGTCAAGTAAACTGCAAAAGCAAAAAGATACAAAATAAAAAAAACCCAAAATCAAGAAATAACAAATCTCACTACTACCACTTAGCAAAAAGTTTGGGATTTTCACCATTTCTATGTGAAAATATGCACTTGTATGGGAAGGTGCTTGGTGAAGTTGGGTGAAAGTAGCATATTTATAATAACCCTCTAGCTATAAAGGGTATTTTTTCCAGAGAGGGACTTTTGGCGAAATGTCAGGTCGCCATAGGAATGACCGTTTTGATGGCACGAAATATCACACATGGGCCATTAAAATGCGAATGGACTTAATAGATAAAGATCTATGGGCTCTTGCAAGTGGGACTGAAAGGAAACCCACAGCAAGAAATGTGGAGGCAGTACAAAAATGGGAAGAAAGTGATGCAAAAGCTTTATCATTCATCATAAGTGGTCTTAGCGATAATCAAATGTATCAGGACAGCTCAAATGTATCAGGTCAGCTCAACATTTCGTGGTCATGAAGGTTGGCTTCAACTAAAAGCTATTTTTTATCAAACCAATGTAGCATAGCAAGACTGTTTCTCACGAAGCATCTCTACAGGTTAGAAAAAGTTGAATAGACATCCATTGTCATGCATATGACTGATCTTAAGTGTCTCATCGTCTAGGTCTCTAGAGCAAGAGTTACAATCTGAGAAGAAGAAGCTGTCTTTGGGCTTCTATGTAGTATGCCTCCAACTTTTGAACAATGTGTTTCAGTCATTTCAAATCAACCTAACCTCACACTTGTCTTAGCAGCATCTTCTTTAAACTTAGAGGAAACAAGAATGGAGGCAAGTTCATCATCTTTAACTGCACCTCAACTATTGGGCGAATAAGCTTTGATTATAGGGAAAGATAAAAAGGAGGCTCCAAGAATCTCCTACTACTGTAAAAAAAGGGGGCATATGATCAAAGATTGCAAGAAAAAGAGAAAGAAAACTCCACCAACACCGACAAAGACAAAGACAAAGACAAAGACAAAGGCAAAGTCAAAGTCAAAGTCCAATCTGAGGAGGAGGCTAATCTTGTTGATTCAGATTGGGCCTTTTAGTTTCTTTGTGAAAGTATTTTCTTTGTGGTACTACGTGCCTATGTGATTCCTTGATCTACACACCCTGCCTATGTGATTCCTTGATCTACACACCCTGCCTGGTACGTATGTAGATCAAGAGAGAGTGTTGAGAATAGGTTGATCTACATCCATTACTTAGTGTGTATCCATGGGTTAGATACATTTATGCTTAGAGTATGGGCTAAGATGTAAACCATGGGTTAGCTTGTAACCCATGGTCATTGATCAGCATTCTAGGCACCTCCTGTAGGTGGCATGAGAGGGGAAAGTGGGTGTGATCTAGGTACCCTCCTCCTCAGAGCCTATAAAAGTATGGTCTCTAGCATTCTTGTATGCACTTTGTGTCTATTCTAAGCTTAGTGTTACTTTGTGAACTTTGTCTCTTGTCACCATTTTGTCTTCCTATTGAGTACTCTTTAATTTCTATGTGTTAAGTAGCTACATGACATGTGTTCATGTGTTGATGTATAACTTAGTGTTGTCTTAAGCTATCACTACATCTATTGGTGATTAGCTTGCTAACTATGTGATTCCAACGTCCTCTGTCCTTGTGCATGCTTGAGTTTTAATATGGCTAATCCTCGGTTCTTCCAAAACCGAACCCGAAAAAACTTCCCTCGCCCAGAAAGCACGGGCGGTTCCTCCAAGATATTTTTATTCTAACATAGTCAAGAGCCTTAACAAACCAAACTAATCTGACCGAACCCGTAAGTCACATGGTCAAATCAAGGAAGAGACTTGCACTTGGATCATAGAGACCAACGTTTTTTTCCTTGTCTCATCAAGAGGCAGAGCTGTTGATTCTTTTCCATAGAAGAAAGACTATCTAGGACTTACTTCATCTATCGTACCATAACAGAATTGAGTCTCATTTTAGGGATCCATCAGTCCAGCCTAACCCCATCCAGCCTAACCACTGTAGTGATAGGATCCATTTAGGAATTTGGTTATGTTTTGCCTTGAGTACCAAGGAAAAGAGTTTCCAGGCCCCCTAGCCGGCGCTTCAAGCAAACTTCAAGATAGTCACACCACTTACACACCCAATATGAAATTACATGTTTCACAAATTCAGCTGTCTTTAAAATAATCTTTTAGTGAAACCATAGTATCACTGATCATAATCCTCCAAAATATCCAATTGAATTCTAATTTCCAATCGTTCCTTCATCGGTGTACCTATGGTATCATTAGCAGTCACAATGCTCATCACGACTTGTTCACTCAGGGGTCTTTTCAATGGTTCCCAGCTCATAGTACTCAAAAATATATTCACTTATAAAAATCCAGATAGACTCTCTGTTGAAGACCAGCAAGATCAACCAACAGATCCATATAAAAGAGCCATGGACTCATCCATTGAGGACCAGCAAGGATAATCAACCAGATCCATGCCCGAGTTCAGAAAACAACTCTAACTCCTTGTTCCATTTTCTTCCTCAATGCACGTGTGGGTATCTTCAGCGACCCAGAGCCCGAGCACCGTATGGTCAACACCCTCTAGGATCCTTCGCAGGTTACCTAGTGCTTCACTTATAGGCCGCTTCCTTGGTCCCTCATCCACCATACCAGAAGCTCACCATTTAAATCGAACCGAGGCTGGTCAAAAGCTTGGTCGACCTTGCTACATGAGACGTCCTCCGTTGACTCTCCGTCAGCTATTGCAACTTTATCACTTAGGTCTCCACACGGCCCCATTCACACGATGATCAAAATGCTTCCCCAGCATTCTTGACATAAAGCAGTCATTTAAAAATAGGTTTCATAAATATGGTTTCTAATGAACTCTCATCTTCCACATCGTTCCACATCATTTCTCGTTATTCCACATTCTTCTAAATCAATTCACTTCGCTTAATCCACATCCAATCATATGTATTCCCATTGTCCTTCATCCATTCTCATCCAATCACATCATATTACATCTCATCACATCTATCCACATCTATCCTCATTACATCTCATCCATTCTCATCTACCCATATCCACATCACATCACATCCATTCACATCTATCCCAATCCACGTCACATCACATCACATCATATCCATTCTCATCACATCTCATCCATTCACATCTATCTCGATTCACATCACATCTCATTCATTCACATCTATCCTGATTCACATCCATTCACATCACATCTATCTCGATTCACATCACATCACATCACATCTCATCCATTTCACATCTATCCCGATTCACATCACATCACATCCATTCACATCACATCTCATGAAGTACAAGAAGTGAGTCATATAGACTCACATCACATCACATCACATCACATCCATCAAATCACATCTCATGAAGTACAAGAAGTGAGTCATATAGACTCTTATTCAAGTGCTCTATTTTGAAGTAGCCACTTATTGGCGAGGATTGAAAGAATTACATCGACTTGCGAGGCTAACATAAATATCTTCACTAAGAATTGAAGATCATTGATTTGTGAAGATGGTAGCATCGTTTGGAGAGGGTTATAATTTGATGAAAAATTTCATCTTTCAAAACTTCTCCTTCACCGACAAGCTGAGAGAGAAGGCTTTTAGCCTTATTGAGGTGAGTTGAGAAACTTTCATTAGCTTGCATCATTATCCCAAAAAATTCTATCATGAGGTTCATTAAGGTGCCTTTCCCTTTGGCTCCAAATAACTCCTCCAATGTATTCCATGCTACTTTGGAGGTGTTGCATGCACTAATATGATGAATGAAATTATCATCCATACTAAGCACTAGAAGGGCAAAAAAACTGGGCCACCTTGGGGTGAAAGAATGGATGCCTTTCACTAAACATTTTCAAAAAAGCTTCATCAATAGCACTGTGTCCACATGATAATCATCACCCTAAACACTTGATTAAGCAAAGAAATCATTACTTAATCTCTATTTTGACCAAAGTGCCTTCTGTAGTTGCCACAGTGCTAGAGGATCTACAAGCAAACATTTTCAGCCAGATCTCATGCTACACGCATGTTTGCCATGCCCAAAAACCCTCGGGGCTAAAAGGAATTAGATCAATTCGTGGTGATTGGCTCAATTTTTGCAAAAAACTAGAATTTTTCCTTCAGGATGGCGATGGCGATTCTGCCTGTTGTGAGCATCATTTTGCTTTGAGCCTCTACATAGAGGGTTGCCTAGGGGTTAGCTTGAAGCCCCTTAGAGGGCTTGATCATTGTTGAAGTGGTTTGTGCACAGCAAGGCAATGTTCAGCTGTGGGTGTAGATGGGCTATGGTGAGAAGAGGTAAAAGTGACTTAATTAATGAGGGATGATTAGCAAATGAGATTAGGGACTACACACAGCTTGAGGGTGACTTACACAGCTCTGATACCATGTTAGAAAACATGGGAGCTCAAGGATGGATTGAGCACATGATTAGAGTAAGGATTAAGAACTAGGAAGTAAGACTATGCTTAAGCATGGCTAGATTAGCTAAAGACAAATCATATGAGCATAATGACAATATGAATAAGGCAAAAACTAAAGTATTTTCTTCATTAGATGAGGAGCCTTTAAATAGGCTGAAGTACAAAAGGATTAAGGAGGATATTAGAATCTTATCCTAATCAAGATGCTTATCACTTGCCTAGAAGTGAGCACCCAAAGCCTAGAGTAGAGAGCAAGAAGTAGAGATTCTCCACACTAAGACATATAAAAAAGCTGAAAATAGGACCATCCAAAAAGGAGCTACTAACCCTTAGAGAAATAATTTGCTAAGGTCCAAATCTAAAGCCAAGCTACTAAACCTTAGAGAAATAATCTACTAAGGTCCACTACTAAAGCCATGTAGAGGGGCCATAAATTCCAATAATTACCATCAGAGTATCCTCGTTTTGTTAAAGCACATGCACATGCACCCATCTTTGATGAACCATATAAATTGGTACTGATGCGTTTGGTGCTGAGGTTTCCTTCTTTGTGCAAGCTTAGGGGGCCTTGTGATGCACTTGGAAATCCAAGCATTAGTATTTCCTTGGTAGTACCCTTGATCTTGCAGTAATTGTTTTGGTACCCACACTTGTTGACTTGATGGAGCTCTTTGAGAAACTCACATAGGTTTTTGTGGACAGTGTTCTGGGAAGTACTTTTCTTTTTCCTTGGCCTCTGAGTGCTGCGTTGAGGAAGAGACTTTGACTGTTGAGGGACCCAAATGCAAAACCTTTGTAGTAGCCTTGAGCTACAAGTAGCTGCTTCTCCGCCCATATCTTGATACGATTAAGATACCTTGATTTTGGTTGTCTTGGTGGAGTTTTCTTTTTGCTTGATGGTGGAAGGCTTGGGGACCTCCTTCACATTGGTTAGCACTAAGGGTATAGGTTTGAGACTCATGGATATTTTTGATGAGGATGATGAGGCTAGAGTCTCTTGTGGAGTGGTTGTTGATGATGAGGCTTGCAAAGCATGCCGTTGTCTCCTTTGGTGGGGTTCGTCTATGAAGAGGCATAGGCTCTGGGGCTTTTCCTTTGAATTCCTTGTTAGAGATAGATGGAACTTCTTTAGGAATAGCTATTGATTGTGAGGTTTTGGCATCAAACTTCGTTCTTCGTAAGAATGGGGTTGAAGGAGTAGATGCTTTATCAGAGTCGGTTGTTGACGCACATGGTAGGTCATTGTGTAGAGGAGCTTTTGTGTGGAAGAGGCTTGTAACCTCATTAGGAAAATTTTGGACTCAAAAGAGGGCTGTTTCAATAATAATATAATAATAGACACATAGATTGAGTGACATGAAATCTACAAACGATATTCACCGGTGGTGGGACCTCTGTACAAACCCACCTAAAACGTGGAGAAACTCTTATCTTCATGAAATATTTAAAAAAAACATCACCTTGTCTTAAAATATTTAAAACCGTTTTTTTGTCAGCACCTAACACAAGTGTTAGACGTGGAGCACTAAAAAATTCTTTCCACCACCCCTAGAACTAATGAAGCTTGAATGCTTGGAATAGATAGATACACATTCTCCTGGTTATTCCCTCAACTTGGTTCCACTTTTGAATCTCGAAACATCTTTGGTGCCCAAAAGAACACACAGTCCCTCATTTCTTCTTCCCTCCTTGATCCACAAAAGTGGTTAGCTCAGTCATCCACTTTCTACTACTTCTTCTTTCTCATACGTTTGTTAATCTCTCATGGCACCCGAAAGTGGACTGAAACGAGCAAGGAGTAGTATCTCATCTATTGTGTTGTATAACATAAAAGATGAGAACGAAGAATGGATTTCCCAAGTATATAGGAAGTACTCTTGGGTCACTATGCAGCCAGGAAAACGTGGCCACTACCGAGTGAAGGGAAAGGCATCTGAAGACTTGGCCAAACATTGGAAAGGAAGGATCCTTGACTTTAAGATGGCACTAGGAGGGAAAATTGTCAAAGAAGTATTGATCCAGCATGTATTCATGCAAAAAGAGATCAACATGGGACCATTGGAAGGACTTCCAAGACACAGACCACATTGTAAGTGCTTCTGTTTTGTATTTCAATGTTGCAAATAAGGTGATTGATATACATTTTTTTGCCTTGCACAGATTTGTACCCATCCAATCTTCAGGAGTGGGAGCCTTTATTCCGTTGCCCGCACTTGATAGTCCTGAGTGGCCATTGCTTGATACAGAAGTGATAGAGTCATATAGGACCAAAATGTTCAATGATATTAAATGTGCTATGAAGCCTAGCATTGGTGCAAGAAATGTCCACTTAAGTTTGTTTGTTCCAATTGCATGCTTTGTTGATTTATTTTCTGATTGTAAACAATTGAGAAAAACTAGAACAACTTTTGTGTGCAAAGATATAGATGAAGCCTGGCTTGATCATTTGTTTAACAAAGGTTGGAGAGTGAAATCATCAAAGGGAGATGATTTGATCGAATGTCGATTGAACACCTCCGACATTGCATTTCGATGAGTGTTATAACATTCAAATGTATTTTTGTGAAATAGTTACAACGCTTATTTGATTATACTCGAAAAATTATCCTAATGATATTTTGGAATCAGATACTATATTGCCAGGCAACACCTGTGCATTTCATTTACTTATAGAAGGTGGCGATGGATCAACAACAACTGGGAAAGCATGGACCAAGATATAAGAGATGGCAACCACTCTTGCTTGATAGATATAGTTATGACTCGACAGGGTCACCCATCATTGACATTGGAAGTGGAAGAGAATTGGACTCTCAAATATGTTAGGAAGGAATTAGAAGTAGCTATTCTGAATCCTCCAGATCAATTTTGCTTCAAGCTCGATGGTCGGAAGCTAAGTAAAAGAAGAGAGCATCAGATCATTTGTAAAGATGTTGCAGCCCCACATGAATTGGAGGCACTAGAAGATATATGATGTGACCATGTATACGGTGACAATGTATTTTCCATATGCAATAAACTTATCTATTCAGAACATTGCTTTTGTAATGCTTTATTGTTTAAAACAATGTAATGAAGGCAAAAATTCCCCAATTGAATTTTTATGTACACAAAAAAGGCTTAAAGTAAGAAAACAAGCAGTGAAGGAACACAGTAGCAAATTTGATCCTCTGATTTTCAAATTAAAAGTGCATTTACAATTGATGTTCTCTCTCCAATAACACCAAATATGTGCAAAAAAATATAAATGTACATGTCTAGCTGCATATTTACAAACGTACATTTGTTGGAAGAAGGAAAAAACTATTTATTACTGGAACCCATAGGTATCGGCTTCAAGATGGAGCCATGGCTCTTCTCCCAAGTACGGAGCCCATGTAAGAGGCTCAGGGGGGCCTATCCCCCCTGAGCCTATCCCCCCTCGTGGATTGGGCGGGATGAAGTCCACTGGGCTGTCTGGAGGCATAACTTCAACGACCTCGATCAATTTCGTAATCGTTTCCTCCCTAAACGTTTGGACGTCTAGGTCCACGTAGCGAGACATTGATGGAAACTGCCATCACAATTCATCAAGGCATAAATAAGATCAACATGACAATATACAAGAAGATAAACAAGAGTACACATGTGTATGGGAGCTGAAAAATGCTTACATTCTCTGAAGGGAGCTGAAAAATGCTTACATCCTCTGAAGGGAGCTGAAAAATGCTCCGTAGCAGCAACAATGCATTAAGTGCAACCCTCCACCCACAGCTGTAACCATCTTCTTGTTTGGGGACACTACAAATGGTCGATCGATCCAGGGTGTCTCGATGTCCATGCTAAGGCTCTCATAAGCTGCCATTAGTTTCCTGACACCACTGTAAACAAAGACCAATCATTATCCTGATCAATCCGAACTTCTAACTCAAACAATAATATGTATCATAATGATTTTAACTTACGGCAAAACATTGCCATGGACACCAGATGTCGAATTTGCAAGGTAAATGACATTGTCTTGCACATCGACAAGACTCCAATGGAAACTGCATCACATCCAATTATATTTCTATTAGTTTCAATCCAAAGGAAGCACTATATAACTCGTGTATGGTGATTCGTATAAACATCATGCAAGAGAGAGAGAGACAAACTAACTTTTCATGATATGCCAAAAAAATACTCGAGCATCGTCAAGTTGGACCTCTCGAAACCAGTTCAGCACATCGAGGTACGGAACTGACTCTACTAGCAACAGTGTTGAGACGAGCGAATCAATCTGGAAAACTCCTTGCTGTACGTCCTCGGGCAATTGCAAAATAACAAAACTTCACAAGGAAACATATCAAGAGTGAGGCATAAACTTTAAGAGCCAAGAATGAAAAATTGTGGGAGGACAGAGAAAAGAGTATACCTTAAAACACATCTGAGCACTTTGTCATTGACTTCAGTTTTAGGATCAAACAAAATGTTTATCTCCTCTGCATGAATCGGGAAATAACATCTTTGCCCTCTTATATTAAAGGGTACATAGAACTCCGGAAACAAAAATTGAAGCGCCTCCCGATTCATAGCGTGGAGTGCGCAAACATTTTCTCTTTTGGTTTGCAATGCAAGCATTGCCACTTGATGTTCCCTTTGTCAGATAATTTGCTCGAGTTTGATGTTCATGATCTGGACCTCCCTCGGTCACCTCTTCAATTCTCACTTTTTGTACAGGACGGACATCCAAAATTTGCACCATCAGTAAATGTAACTGGTCTAAGTAACTTATCATATCTAAAACGAAGGGCTACTAGGCTGAAAAAATCTTTGTTCATCTCACTGTCACCCTGTGTGCGTGGGCAGCAAGAACGTAACTATCCAAAAAAAATTCAATCATCCAATCTTCTGTGGCCTCCTGCAAGCAAAATAGGGCCGATGCCTTCCACCTAAACAAAATTCCATTTTGCTCACAAATTCTCCTGGCAAGCCTCTGGAAAGGCAATCTTGGGATCATAGCAGCAGCAATCGGGTGCTTCATAAATTTTGTGATTTCTCGCAGAGCTGACGAATGCTCTGCGAAACGCCTTAGTCTAGGCTGCATTTTGGATAATCGGGAAGGACTGCTTGATTTCCTCGATCTTGAGGCTTTTAGAGTGCCCATCTTCTTCCCACTAGATGAGGGACCTGCATTGTCAATGGGTCTAGCTGTATGCCTTACACGAGCCATCTGAAAATGCAAGCAAGAGCAGAAAACTTCGCTATTTAGTAGTACACGATTAACATTAATCCACCATAAAGCGAGAGAGGGTGGCCAAGAAAGCAATATGAACTTCCTCACGTTATGGTGAATCCATTCATCATAATGCGAGATGAAGGCCCACCGAAACACAATAATCCTCCTCGCATTATGGTGAATTAATTGACACCAATAAGAGGTGGATTATCGTGCATCCTTTGAGCTTTGATCTTGTGTTATAGTGATTTGATTCACCATAACACGAGACAAAGAGCCAGTCAATGCAAAACAATCCTCCTCGCGTTATAGTGAATTGATTTACTACAACAGGAGGAGGATTATCACGAATCTCTTACCATTTCGTCTTGCGTTTTGGTGATTCGATTCACCATAACACATAGAGCCGTATTGAGATTATAATGGCTCGTCGTCTGCTTTAAGGTGAATCGAATCACCATGACAGAGGGCAAACAGTCGAGGAGAAAACAATGGCAGAGGGCAAACAGTCAAAGGAAAAACAAAACAATCAAGGAATATACAAGAAACTCACAAAATAATCAAGTAATATACGTCCGTCACATTTTATGAGTGGGAATGGATGGAGACTGTAGTGTAGGAGGTGAATTAATTGACACCAATAAGAGGTGGATTATCGTGAATCCTTTGCCCTTTGATCTTGCATTATAGTGAATTGATTCACCATAACGCGAGACTAAGGGCCAATCAAAGAAAAACAATCCTCCTCGCGTTATAGTGAATTGATTTACTACAACGGGAGGAGGATTATCACGATCTCTTACCATTCCATCTTACATTTTGGTGATTCGATTCACCATAACACATGGAGACGTATTGAGATTCTAATGGCCCGTCGTGTGCTTTAAGGTGAATCGAATCACCATGGCAGAAGGCAAAGAGTCGAAGAAAAAATAATGGCAGAGGGCAAACAGTCGAAGAAAAAACAAAACAAACAAGCAATATACAAGAAACTTACAAAACAATCAAGTAATGTACAAAAACTCACATTTCTTTGCGTCGTGGGAATGGATGGAGACTATCATGCAGGAGGTGGAATATTGGTTCAGTACTGTGGGGGTAGTCGAAAGTCACCTGGAGGCAAGCAGGAGGACGGACAAGGCAAAATGGATAAGAGGACAAAAAGGTGGCGTGATTAACGGCTTTGATTAGTCTTTAGAGCGAACACACATGCTGGCGGGCTGCCAGGGCGACTAGGCGGCGCTGACGTGTCGCATAGCATTAAAAAGGGTTTTTAATTGCCTCTCTTGCTTTGATTAGTCTTTATAGCGTGTACACGTGTTAGGTACATGGCGGGCTACCACGTGGCATTCATGGAATGGGGGTGAGAACGCGGCACTGACGTGTCGCATAGCATTAAAAATGGTTTTTAATTGCTTCTCTAGGATACCTATCTCATTTATTGCCTCTCTTGGAGTTCGTATTCTCAACGGCCTTCATCTCCATCAACGACTATCTCCTCCAACCCTCCTTCATCAATCATCCTCCTTCATCCTCCTGTATCAAACGTCAAAGACAAACCTCCAACCTCCTTCATCTCCATCAAAGATAACGACAAACTCCTTCATCTCCATCTCTTGCGACGTTTGTATACAATTCGTTTTCCTGGTATTTTTTATCTTTTTGGTGCTTCCTTCTCCTTTTGTTATTTCGTTCTTTTGGTTTCATTCGTGCAAAACTCCTTGCTTTGTCTTTTCATCGCGTCGTTAAGGTGAATTGAAAACCTATGACTCCTCGCATTATGGCGAATTGACTGCGAAGAAGACTATTTTAATTCGTTTGACACCTCCTCTCTCAGTATGGGTACTTGAGAAGTATCTTTATTTGTAATTCACCATAACATAAGAGGCGGCGCCAAAGGATGAAAAAGTCATCATGTTGCAGTGAATCAATTCACCATAACGCGAGCGAAGGTCCCATAGGAAGCACAATATTCCTCCTCGCATTATGGTGAATCGATTCACCATAACGCGAGAAGAGGTCCTTGACTAAGCTGCAATTTTATTTGCGATAGGGAAAATAGATTCACTACAACGTGAGGAGGAATACTTGGATTCCTCTGGCATCTCCTCTCGCGTTATGTTGAATCCATTCACACCACACAGAGATTTGTTGTTTAAGATCGACTGTCTCTTGATTCATTGCTTGAACTAATATTTTCCATGTCTTATCTACACCCTTGATTCAGCCATGGTGCAAGTTCAAGTCGAGTTTGATGTGGATGAAGAGATTAAAGAAACACCTGCAACTCTGTTGTATGACTTCCTCTACAAATGTCGACGTCATGATTTGCACCCTTCAATTTCGTTGATGTTCAATTGCGATTTTTCTCTAGAGGATACATTTTCTAGCCATCTCGGATACTTTGAAGAGGCAAAGCAAGAGTTTGATGAGCTCACAAATGAAGATCCAGTGTGATGGGAAAAATCCTCGGGGGGTGCACCTCAAAATATGTAAGTCTACCACGTGCGATCATTAGGTGGGGTTTTTTTAATCCAAAATATTGGGTAAATTTACAGAAATACAATTACAAGTGGGGTATTTTAATTGTACTTTGGGAAAAAAATCGTAAGTTTATAAAGAAAAAGGGGTAGTTTTATTAGCTCAAAATTCACAGATAAGGGGATTTTAAAATACCGCTTGAACGCACGTCGTAGGAGGGACTTCCATATAGTGGACCCCCGAGGAAAAATCACATTCATTTTAATCTCAAGGTGTCACCGGAGAAGAAGCAGAGGTTAAACAGGGATTGGCAACAGGGATTGGCACAAGGTACCATGTGATAAGAAGAGAGCTTTGCTATGTCCTTTTCACAAAAGAAAATGCCGCTTGATGGAATACTCTTATGTCTTCTTATGCTTCTTGCACATGAACGTGCAATTAACAGATGAAGAATGTAAAGAGCCGCATGCAACAAATGAAAGTGAAGACATGGTTTCTCGTCAGGCTAGTCCCACCGTTGAGGATGTTACTGAAGAGGAGGACACTCTTCATGTGATTGAGGAGTTCAATGTTGAAGAAGAGAGGAAGCTCAGTTCGGCGGTTGATATTGAGTCAGTGAGAGAACAAAACACCGATATAGGTCAGCTTGTGATTGAATCAGATGACTCCTCCCCCATTCCAACGCCATTACTCCCCTCCTACCAAGTAGGAGATTCAGAGTATATATTGCTGACAAACATACAACATGTATTTAACTTAAGGGAGGACCATTGCATAGCTTTCATAGCCCAAAATCTTGAGGTCGATGACAATTTTGTAGATGATGATGGGATAGATAAGTACTTACTAGTGGATAGCCATGTGAAAGACACCGAGTTCCTATCTGTTGCAGCAACACTAAAGATGATCTATGCTGATGCCCTTAAATATGAAGGAAAAGATGCCACAGAGGAAGAGCTACAAGAAGCAAGGGACAGACTGAATATTACCAACATGGGAGGGTTTAGGGATGTGCCAAGTAAGACAGCGGAAACCGTTCCTAGTTCGAGCACTAATTTATGGCAAGACGCCTTGCTTGAAGCAGATGAGAACCAAGAGGTTATTTTTTTTTTGTTGTGTTTTCGTACTTTTGTTGCGGATTTGGCTTTATCAACTTTGTCCTGAAATGTTTGGTGATGTTGTTTCTGGCTAATGCTCCTTTATTTTTTCAGTTGGAAATATATGAAGACACATTCCTCAAACGTGCTTTAGGCAAGCGTATGGCGGGATTGGGTCGACACTAGGAACATATATACATCGCCTAAAATTCCCTCAAATTGTGATATTTCACGCTAGCTTCTCCAAGGACAATGCAAGTTTTCCTCTGATGGCAATAAAGACTCTATCCAGGTATTTAGGTGGCTATCACTTAAGGCTGAATGCAAACAAGGCAATACTTCTGGAGCGGCAAGCAGCTGTTCGAATTTTTAGAGAGGGACCTGGAGTATATTCGTTGAGATGTAAATATTATTTAACATATGCTGCTTACGGCTTGGCATGTGGAATCACACATCCTAATCTGTTGAGTGATTACGGGAAGAAGCATCTTCTTAGAACAGCAAGGCCAAAGGTCCCTGTTGTGCCATTGATAGAGGATGAAGAAGATGATGTAGAAACTTCATCAAAAAGGGCTCGGCTGGGGGAAGTCTCTGCTCCAGATTAACAGATTTAGATTGTTCCAGTTGCTAAGAAGTTTCTTCATATTTCTCAATACCTTGCTTACCATTAAAAACTATGAAATGTATATATATTGAAAACATTTATATGGGACATAGATGAAAGCTCTTGTTCTTTTAAAAACTTTTACAGTTACATCATTGTTTTATAATATGTATTTCAATGATCAATTTTCTTCCACACTCTGCCCTGTCTTTGTTGTTGTCTTAGCCATTCGGCATGATTTTGCCTTCCCTATGAGGAGACATATATTGATCGTCTCCGTTCAGCCTGCATCTTTCTTATTGCACATGACAAAGCTGATTTAGACTATTTGATCTTCACACGAGCCCTCACTTGAATCCGCCTATACCACCACTGACATAGTTGCTTCATGGGATTACTTTTCTTCACTCCTCCTCCATGTTGAGTGGCCCTTTGTTGATAGGCACAACGTGCTTGCCAATGAGATCTTTCCATGCCTTGGGTAGACCAAATCCCAAGGCTTCCAAACTCTTCCGCAAAAAAGGTTCCATGTGCATGCAAAATGTGCTACAAATGCTCAACAACAACAAGACATTTAGTATCGTACAATATATTTTGAACAACAATAAAAACTCAAAGCTGTAGGTATTCGAGTAATAACCATGTATTGTGTCAAGTTTGTCGCACCCCATGCCTTTTCATAGTAGCTAGTGTAGAACTCTATCACAACCCTCCAGGATCCTCCTTAGGTGTCCTGGCACTTCACTCAGGGACCGCTTCATCGGCCCTCGTCCATCGTACCGGAAGCGCACCATGTTAACCATACCGAGGCTGGTCAAGACCTCGGTCGGCTTTGCCGCATGAGCTATCAATCGAATACTCCCCGCCAGCTGTTGCAACCGAACTTCCCTTAGATAAACATAAATGCCAAATGCTCCCTCCCCAGCATTCTGGCGTAAGACAGTCTTTTAAGAAAACAGGGTTTCTATGCAAGTTTTTAGTTTTGATTTTTGTTTGAAAACCATGAATAATCTTAAATCCGTATCTCAATACTTCTAGATCCAGGTCTGAATTCCAAACAGAATTCCTCGAATTCTGTCAACTTGATCCTTAGATCAAAATCAAAAGTCTTAACTTAGTTTCAGATTCGGTGGATGATTTGAGTACATTTCTCCTGAACTGATCACATCGTCATTGACGAAGGAATTAGGTCTTGGTGGTCAATAGTCTGAATCAGAGTTTGGGTCTGGAAAGGTTCTTCCTAAACTATCTTTCTCGAAAGGTACTATTTCAATTTCTCTTTTTCTAAATTTCGTTCGACGAATATTTGCTTACAGATTTCTAAAACATGGATTTCTTAAGAGGAATAAAATAATCATTTATCTCAATCTCCGACTTCGATAGTTTTATCATTACCATCTTAGTGGAATATGAAGCGGTAGCATTTCTTCTCACAGATTATCTACTTATTCCTTTTTTTGATTTTTGTGAAAATTAAATAGGGGATTAAGGAGAATCCTTATTTAATTATAAATATTCTATATGCATCTAATTATGCATAAAATCTAATTCTGATGAAAGTCACCCTTTTATCATCATAAAAAAAACCATTTATGGTGAAAATCACTCTTTTAATAAAAATATCTTTTATGCACCCATTTATGCTTAAAAACCATTTATGATGAAAATCACACTTTTAATATTAAAAAATATCTTTTATGCACCCACTTATGCATAAAAATTATTTATGATGAAAATCACACTTTTAATTTAAAAAAAATCTTTTATGCACCCATTTATGCATAAAAATTATTTATGATGAAAGTAACACTTTTATAATTAAAAAATAATCTTTTATGCATACTTTCATGCATGAAAATCAAATATGATAAAAGTAACACTTTTATAATTAAAAAAATATGTTTTATGCATACTTCTATGCATGAAAATCAAATATGATAAAAGTAACAGTTTTATAATAAAAAAATATACCTTTTATGCATACTTCTATGCATAAATATCAAATATGATAAAAGTAACACTTTTATAATTAAAAAAATATCTTTATGCATACTTTTATGCATGAATTTTAAATATGATAAAAGTAACACTTTTATAATAAAAACATTATCTTTTATGCATACTTCTATGCATGAAATTCAAATATGATAAAAGTAACACTTTTATAATAAAAAAATAATCTTTTATGCATACTTCTATGCATGAAATTCAAATATGATAAAAGTAACACTTTTATAATAAAAAAACAATCTTTTATGCATACTTCTATGCATGAAAATCAAATATGATAAAAGTAACACTTTTATAATAAAAAAACAATCTTTTATGCATACTTCTATGCATGAAATTCAAATATGATAAAAGTAACACTTTTATAATTAAAAAGAATATCTTTTATGCATACTTCTATGCATGAAATTCACATATGATAAAAGTAATACTTTTATAATTAAAAAAAATATCTTTTATGCATACTTCTATGCATGAAATTCAAATATGATAAAAGTAACACTTTTATAATTAAAAAAATTATCTTTTATGCATACTTCTATGCATGAAATTCAAATATGATAAAAGTAACACTTTTATAAAAGTATTATCTTTTATGCATACTTCTATGCATGAAATTCAAATATGATAAAAGTAACACTTTTATAATAATAAAAATTATCTTTTATGCATACTTCTATGCATGAAATTCAAATATGATAAAAGTAACACTTTTATAATAAAAAAATTATCTTTTATGCATACTTCTATGCATAAATATCAATTATAATGAAAGTAATACTTTTATAATAAAACTAAATTTCTTTTATAAAAATAATCAAAATGCATCTTCTATGCATGAAAAGAGAGGGGAATGCCTTTTTGAAACTATTCTAAAGTAAACATTTTTCTACTTATTTAAGACAAACATTATAAAAAACTTGACTTTAATCATTTAACATTCACCTAGGATAGAGAATGGTTGGATTTACTAGAGAAGAGAGGGGAATGCCTTTTTGTAATGAGGCATAACATTATTTGCAATTTTAGAGAAGACATAGAGCATAAAAACCATAAAAAATCATAAAAACCATAAAATAAGTGGAAAGAGAAGAATCACCAACTTACTAATGACTTTGGGAGATTTCCTTTGGCTTGATGGTTTGAGGGTTTAACTCTTGTTTGAGACAAGAGTGGCCACCAATCTTTTTAGAAGAGGGAGGGTCAAAAACTAATGAATTATGAATACAATTCACTGTTTTTGGCACTTGGGAGAGACAAGGTAATAGTGCAAAAACACTATTGAGTTTTAACAAAGGGGAGGGCTTCTATTTATAGGAAAAAGTGAGCTTCTAACCAAGCCAACTGATTCTAGAATTTTCCAGATCAGTTTGGTCAATTTTTGACCATTTTTAGGTCAGTTTTGCTCACTTTTTGGATCTAGTTGAAATAGGAGAGAGGAGAGATAAAAATATCCCATTATTTGAGAGTTTAAAACTCATTCAAGCATGTGAAATAGGTGCATCCTTCATGAGGGGAATTCCCCCATGCAGAGGTCTCAAAAATGCATCATTTCACCTAAATATCTCTCTTTTTTAACTATTAACCTTGTCCTTAGTCAACTCTTCATCTTATGTGAGTAATTACTCATTTTTGGGAGATTTTTCTTTTATTTCTTCATTTATCTCCTCCCTACATTTGGATGAATCTTATTGGTCCATAGGAACCTTAATTTAAAATTTTGAAAAAATCTTCACCCAACCACAGGATAATGCCTCTCTCTTGAACAGATTATACTTAATTTCTAATGCACCTTCTAAAAATCTTTTTGAACTTCTGTTTCAAGGGAACTTATTTTAATAAGATGAGATATTTTTCTATCCAAAAATATTTAGAATTTGAGTTACCACCCTCTAGAAGATTTTCTCTCTTTAGGCCAAAACTGGTAGAAACAAGATCTTTCATATTTCTGAAGAGGGATTTGATTACAAGGGAAGATGCTGGACATCTTGAGAGGCTGGGGAGGAATCTTACATTCGCTCGCACTTGCAAAATGCGAGATGCCCTCATCTCGCAAACTGGGGGTAATCTTGCAAAAAACAAATCGACTTCATTTTCCCAGGTGGCATCTTCAAAAGGATAGAACTTCCATTTTACCAATAATTCTCTGAGAATTCTGTTCCTGAGAATCTTTTCTCGAACATCGAGAATTTCTTCAGGTTGGAGTTCCATCTGCCCTTGGGTTGAAGAGGTTAGGATTTCATCACATCCAGTAATGAAGTCCATACTGATACATTCCCACTTCATCTGGGGGATGTCCAATGGATGTAACTTCACAGGCATTTTTACTCTTTCAGCTTTGACTTTCTGGCATGACAGACATTGACGTACATGATTCAATACATCCTTTTTCAGACCAGGCCAAAAGAAGCTTTTCTTTACAGACATGTAGGTTTTGATGAAACCTAGATGTCCTGGTATAAGGCTATCATGGGCTTCATTCAGAATTTGTCCCTTGGTTTCCTCATCATTGGGAATGCATATCCTACAATTATAATACATAATGCCATCATCCAGGCTGTACCCTTGAACTCTGTTCAACTTCTAAGGAGTTTTGCTTTCCTGCATAAGTAGGGTAGCAATAGGGCCAAAGAATCTATCCTGCATGATCTTCTCACTTGCTTCAATAATCAAAGGATTTGATATTACAGTAATTGCAAGCAAGGAGGCTTTTCTGCTAAGGGCATCAGCTACCACATTTTCTTTGCCTGGGCGGTACTTGATTTCAAAATCAAATTCCTATAGGGTCTGCATCCACCTTCTTTGGCGCATGTTGAGGTCCTTCTAAGTAAAGATCCACTTTAAGCTCTGATGATCTGTCATCAAAGTGAATCTTTTTCCCAGTAGGTTATGTCTCCACAACTTTAAGGCATAGACTACTGAAAGTAATTCCAAGTCATGGACAGCATAATTCCTCTCATGCGTTCTGAACTTTCGGGATTCATAGGCCACTGCATGACCTTCCTGCATGAGTGCACCTGCCAGGGCAAAACCACTTGCATCAGTTACTACCTCAAAGGGTAGAGAAAAATCTAACAGCTTCAGAACAGGACTGGTTACCAAGGCGGTCTTCAGCTTATCAAAAGCACTCTGGCACCTGGCAGACCATTGAAATGGGGTATTCTTTTTAAGAAGGTTAGTCAGGGGGAAGCTATGAGAGCATACTTTGGTATAAAAATTCTATACCAACCAGTCAATCCCAAGAATCCTCTGACTTCTTTCACTGTCTTTAGTTCCGGCCAATCTATGACTGCTTGGACTTTTGCAGAATCTGGAGAAATTCCATCTTTGGATACCAGAAAGCCCAAGTATTCAATGTGGTCGTCGGCAAAGAAATGCATTTGCTCTTTTTGGCAAAGAGTTGATGCTTCCTTAGAATTGCAAGAACTCTTCTGACATGAGCCTCATGTTCAGCTGCATTCTTTGAGTAAATCAGAATGTCATCAAAGAAAACTAGAACAAAATCATCCAGTATTCTCTAAGGATGTCCTGCATTAGGCGATTGAATGTAGCTGGGACATTAGTGAATCCAAACGGCATGACAGTAAATTCATAACGCCCATAGCGAGTATTGATGGTTGTTTTTGGTATATCTTGATCATTGATCCTGATCTGGTAATACCCGAATTTGCGATCTATCTTTGTGAAGATCTGGGCTCCATTTAGCCTATCCAAAAGCTCATCAATTCTTGGGATAGGATACTTATTCTTAAGTGTCTGCTGATTTAGACCTCTGTAGTCCATACAGAGTCTAAGCGTTCCATCTTTCTTTTTCTGAAAGAGAACTGGTGCACCCCAAGGTGAAACACTAGGTCTTACAAACCCTTGTTCTAACAGTTGTCTAAGCTGTTCCTTGAGTTTAATGGCTTCAGGAACTGGCATTTTGTACGTGAGTAGGACTACTGGCTGAGCTCCCGGGGTCAACTCAATCACATGATCTACTTCCCGAATTGGAGGCATTTCAGTTAGCTCTACTAGGAGTAGATCATCAAATTCACTTAACCATTCTGGTTCTTTAGCCTTAAGCTTTGAGTCTACGGGGTTCATTTTGACAACATAAATTTGCTGCTTCTTCCTAAGTCCTTTCAGTAACCTGGAAGCTTTTACTAACTGAAGGTTTGGGGATCCGAAAACTCTAGTTCCTTGAACTTTGTTCCTGTGAAGGTCATGGAAGGAAATGGTTCCATTGTGACAGTGTATGTCAGCTTGATTTTTGTGGAGCCAATCCATTCCAAGGATCCCGTAAAAAACTCCCAGAGGTAAGACTTTAAACTGACAATCGGTTACATTACCATCTAGATTGAACTGGATAAGATCTGTCTCATGGTGAGTGAAAAGAGTCTTCCCACTGGCCAATTCAACTTGCATAGGTTTCCCTGATTTCTGTTCTAAGACTAGCTTACGCAAGAATCCAGGGGAAATGAATGAATGAGAACTGCCTGAATAAATCAAAAGCTTAAAAGGCTTACCTTGATACTCTGCTGGAGTATGGATGATGGAGAACTGCTGGTTAGGCCCTTGATTTTCAATGGCAGCATAGATCTGTCCTTTTTCCTCTTCTACTACATCTGAAATTGTGACTGCTCTGGCTGTTGCAGTCTGAGGCGAAACTCTTTCTCTTTGGTTGCCCCAGTTCTGGGAAGGAGTTCTGAGGTTACTCTGGACAGAGGTAGATGGCTGAGCTGGAGTTCTTCTGGGGTTTCCCTGGCTTGGGCAAGACGGTAGACTGGTATGAAGGGGTTGGTCTCTGAACTCGGGGTCCTTGACTTCCCTATCCCCTTGACATGGGAGGAGTCGGGCGTAGTCTTTTAACTGGTGACCAAAACCCTGGCATCCAAAACATCGGTTTTCAATTTTGAGCTCATCCCTCTGATTTCTTGAAAGAGGTGAGGCTCCTGAGAAAGTATTCTGGGGGAAGGGTCTTCCTTCACTTCAGAATCTTCCTGCATCCTGATTCTGATTCGGGCCTTGCTGCCTCTTCGGGGGTGGAAAGTTTGAAGTACTTCCCTGGGCTTTGAATCTTTTAAAGTTGGAGGGTGCAGGTTTTGGCAGAACCTTTACTACAAAAGCTTTGTCAAAATCCTTTGCCATTCTTACTGCTTTAGCCATGGACACTGGCTTGGCATTTTTGACTAGTGTGTCCAAGGGTTCGTTCATTCCCCGAATGAACCTCGCCAAGAGTTGCTCTTCATCTAGAGGTGGTGAATATTTGAGTAGAAGAGCAAAGGCTTGGTGATATTCCTCGATGGTTTTGCTCTCCTGCTTTAGCTCTAAGAATTTGTTCATTTTGGTTTCCAAAAATCCAAGAGGACAAAATCTCTTTCTTGGATAGGTTTTTAGATCATTCCAGGATTGAGTATTTCTGTCCAGACGGTTGGTGTCACAGTGGTTCCTCCATGCTACCCTGGCTATTTTCACTATTTTCAGCTGGGCAGCAAGAGCCATTTTGCTCCGCTCATTGTAGCTTGTGACATCAAAATACTCTTCCATGGCTTCCACCCATTTCTCCACCACCTAGCCCAGGTTCTCCCCTTCTACTTTGAAGGGTCCTTTGGCTGAGTCCTATGAAGAGCCTTGCGAACATCAGGGTCAAGCTCGTCATCTTCAGAGAGAGGGTTTGGCTGACAGCCACAGTTTCCTTGTCTCATGATTCTGCCAAAAATTTATATATTATTAAATTTTTATTTTGATATTATCCACAAGATCCTAAGACTTAAGAGGTTCGGAAAACAATTTCTTAAACAAGACAATGATCTTATTGGAGATCTATGACATATGTTTGATAACAGATTTTTCTTTATCAGATCGTCGGTAAATAATCACTTATACAACAGGAAATTTTTCTCCGACAAACATTTCTTTATTTATATAAAGTTGCAATATGTACATAGAGCAGCTCGGCTCCAGAATCACCGCCTCAGTCGTAATCGCATAAAGAAGCGAAACTGAGAAGAAGACATACCATGGTATACACGATTCATTACACAAAGAGGTGCTGTAATTCTATTCCTAGGGATAAAGTGGCTAAGAAGTCTAAAAAATCGGCATGAAGTTCTGAAGTTCCTGGGTGAATGATCAAAGAGCTAAACATGCTGAACAAGCCCTAGTCTTATCAGAATCATAGCCAAGGAAATATTTTGCCTGAGCCTCCGACGCTGACTGGTACTGACATTAATGCACCGTCCTGCATTGAACCACATATACCGACGTCGCTCAAGAGGATCAGGAAAGTAAAGACTCTCAAAATGGCGAGCGAGTCTCACTCTGCTCATTCGGGTCGTAGAGCAGAGATGAAAAGGTGATCAAACGCAAAAGCTATCATATCATGACTCTTAGAGAGTCCAGGAATTCTAGATAGGTTTGGGGTGTCCATCTATAAATTTCCAATTCAATTTATAAGTTTTTAATTTTTGAAGTTCATTCACATAGTATTAACAAGTGAAAAACATTTCTTTCCCAAATTTCTATTAAAAATTTAGGCAATTTCTGCTCTGATACCAACTGTGAGATCCCTCTATCCCCTCCGTGCATCGGACTCCCGGTAGCTGACAAAGCAAAAGCAGCCCCCTCATGCGCGGGGCAGGGTCTCTCACTCGGGGCTCACCCACAAATGTCCAGGAAACGAGACTAGGCTGGTGGTCACTCCGAAAACCAAAACCGGGAAAATTTCCCATGCTCGAAAAGCGGGGACGATTCCACCTTTTTGAATTTTTCTTAACGAGTTTTCTAACGAGATCAAAATCTAAACTATCCTCCACCTGAATAAACCAGATAGAAGGAAACTATCACTGATATAATTTGATCATCTGAGCAATTCAATGCTTTTTTCCTAATCAAGATTAGGCACAGCCGTTGATCCACTCAATTGAGAATTTTATCAGGGAATTAACTACCTACTCGAAACCTAGCGTAATCCTAAGATTTTTTTTTTTGTTTGATTATTAAAACTCCATGATTCCAGCCTAACCCCATCCGGCCCATGGGTTAGCCACCACCCTACCACTGGAATCGGTGGAACCACACAAGTACTCACCCACCCATAATTGAAATGCCTTTCTTAACTTTAGCTTTAGAAAACAGATACGCACACACTCCTCTTTAAATCTTCAATAAAAACAATCCATTGATGAACAATTTACTGGTTACACGTCATACTTCAAAATTTCCTTTGAGTCTTTGTTTCTCACAAAACAGTATCACTCTGGACTCTCCGTTGAGACCAACGAGTCCACAACGAGATCCAGTGATAGATTACAATAATATTGATCTGTCATACAATATCTTCCTTGACATACGAATGGGTGTCCTCGGCACCGTGAGCCCGTGCGCATCGCCTGGTCAAAACCCTCCAGGATCCTCCTTAGGTGTCCTGGCACTTCACTCAGGGACCGCTTCGTCGCCCCTCGTCCATCGTACCGGAAGCACACCATTTTAACCATATCGAGGCTGGTCAAGACCTCGGCCGCTTTGCCGCGTGAGCTGTCCCTCGAACACTCCCCGCCGCCAGCAGCTGTTGCAACTGAACTTCCCTTAGATAAACATATATGCCAAATGCTCCCTCCAGCATTCTGGCGTAAGACAGTCTTTTAAGAAAACAGGGTTTCTATGCAAGTTTTCAGTTTTGATTTTTGTTTGAAAACCATGAATAATCTTAAATCCGTATCTCAATACTTCTAGATCCAGGTCTGAATTCCAAACAGAATTCCTCGAATTCTGTCAACTTGATCCTTAGATCAAAATCAAAAGTCTTAACTTAGTTTCAGATTCGGTGGGTGATTTGAGTATATTTCTCCTGAACTGATCACATCGTCATTGACGAAGGAATTAGGTCTTGGTCAATAGTCTGAATCAGAGTTTGGGTCTCGAAAGGTTCTTCCTAAACTATCTTTCTGGAAAGGTACTATTTCAATTTCTCTTTTTCTAAATTTCGTTCGACGAATATTTGCTTACAGATTTCTAAAACATGGATTTCTCAAGAGGAATAAAATAATCATTTATCTCGATCTTTGACTTCGATAGTTTTATCATTACCATCTTAGTGGAATATGAAGTGGTAGCATTTCTTCTCACAGATTATCTACTTATTCCTTTTTTCAATTTTTGTGAAAATTAAATAGGGGATTAAGGAGAATCCTTATTTAATTATAAAGATTCTATATGCATCTAATTATGCATAAAATCCGATTCTAATGAAAGTCACCCTTTTATCATCATAAAAAAACCATTTATGGTAAAAATCACTCTTTTAATAAAAATATCTTTTATGCACCCATTATGCTTAAAAACCATTTATGATGAAAATCACACTTTTAATATAAAAAAAATCTTTTATGCACCCATTTATGCATAAAAATTATTTATGATGAAAATCACACTTTTAATTTAAAAAAAATCTTTTATGCACCCATTTATGCATAAAAATTATTTATGATGAAAGTAACACTTTTATAATTAAAAAAATTCTTTTATGCATACTTCTATGCATGAAAATCAAATATGATAAAGTAACACTTTTATAATTAAAAAAATATGTTTTATGCATACTTCTATGAATGAAAATCAAGTATGATAAAAGTAACAGTTTTATAATTTAAAAAAAAATCTTTTATGCATACTTCTATGCATAAATATCAAATATGATAAAAGTAACACTTTTATAATAAAAATATATATCTTTATGCATACTTTTATACATGAATTTTAAATATGATAAAAGTAACACTTTTATAATAAAAAAAATTATCTTTTATGCATACTTCTATGCATGAAATTCAAATATGATAAAAGTAACACTTTTATAATAAAAAAATAATCTTTTATGCATACTTCTATGCATGAAATTCAAATATGATAAAAGTAACACTTTTATAATAAAAAAACAATCTTTTATGCATACTTCTATGCATGAAAATCAAATATGATAAAAGTAACACTTTTATAATAAAAAAATAATCTTTTATGCATACTTCTATGCATGAAAATCAAATATGATAAAAATAACACTTTTATCATTTAAAAAAATATCTTTTATGCATACTTCTATGCATGAAATTCAAATATGATAAAAGTAACACTTTTATAAAAAAAATATATCTTTTATGCATACTTCTATGCATGAAATTCAAATATGATAAAAGTAACACTTTTATAATAATAAAAATTATCTTTTATGCATACTTCTATGCATGAAATTCAAATATGATAAAAGTAACACTTTTATAATAATAAAAATTATCTTTTATGCATACTTCTATGCATGAAATTCAAATGTGATAAAAGTAACACTTTTATAATAAAAAAATTATCTTTTATGCATACTTCTATGCATAAATATCAATTATAAAATGAAAGTAATACTTTTATAATAAAACTAAATTTCTTTTATACAAATAATCAAAATGCATTTTCTATGCATGAAAATGATACTTTAGAATATAGAAATCATAAGGATTACTCTTTTAGAATAATAAAAGATGAAATTTATTTCACTAATTTCTAAATTTTTTGCCATAACCTCCTTTGTATGGCTGACCATTTTTCAATTTTAAAGTCTCTAAATTAATTAAAAGTGTACCAAGAGTATTGAAACTATTCTAAAGTAAACATTTTTCTACTTATTTAAGACAAACATTATAAAAAACTTGACTTTAATCATTTAACATTCACCTAGGATAGAGGATGGTTGGATTTACTAGAGAAGAGAGGGCAATGCCTTTTTGTAATGAGGCATAACATTATTTACAATTTTAGAGAAGACATAAAGCATAAAAACCATAAAAAACCATAAAAACCATAAAATAAGTGGAAAGAGAAGAATCACCAACTTACTAATGACTTTGGGAGATTTCCTTTGGCTTGATGGTTTGAGGGTTCAACTCTTGTTTGAGACAAGAGTGGCCACCAATGTTTTTGGAAGAGGGAGGGTCAAAAACTAATGAATTATGAATACAATTCACTGTTTTTGGCACTTGGGAGAGACAGGGTAACAGTGCAAAAATACTATTGAGTTTTAACAAAGGGGAGGGCTTCTATTTATAGAAAAAAGTGAGCTTCTAACCAAGCCAACTGATTCTAGAATTTTCCAGATCAGTTTGGTCAATTTTTGACCATTTTTAGGTTAGTTTTGCTCACTTTTTGGATCTAGTTGAAACAGGAGAGAGGAGAGATAAAAATATCCCATTATTTGAGAGTTTAAAACTCATTCAAGCATGTGAAATAGGCGCCTCCTTCATGAGGAGAATTCCCCCATGCAGAGGTGTCAAAAATGCATCATTTCACCTAAATATCTCTCTTTTTTAACTATTAACCTTGTCCTTAGTCAACTCTTCATTTTATGTGAGTAATTACTCATTTTTGGGAGATTTTTCTTTTATTTCTTCATTTGTCTCATCCTTACATTTGGATGAATCTTATTGGTCCATAGGAACCTTAATTTAAAATTTTAAAAAAATCTTCATCCCCAGGATAATGCCTCTTGAACAGATTATACTTAATTTCTAATGCACCTTCTGAAAATCTTTTTGAACTTCTGTTTCAGGGAAACTTATTTTAATAAGATGAGATATTTTTCTATCCAAAAATATTTAAAAACTAAGTTACCACTCTCTAGAAGATTTTCTCTCTTTAGGCCAAAACTGGTAGAAACAAGATCTTTCATATTTCTGAAGAGGGATTTGATTATAGGGGAAGATGCTGGACATCTTGAGAGGCTGGGGAGAAATCTTACAGCACACATATACACACACACTCTCTCTCTCTCTCTCTCTCTCTCTCTCTCTCTCTCTCTCTCACTCACTCAACCCCCTCCTTCCCCTATTTAAACACCCCTCCCCTCTGGTGCACAATACCTCTTCCCTCCTCTCCATCCCTCCGGGTTGCATAACACACACACACACCCCTATTTAAACACCCCTCCCCTCTGGTGCACAATACCTCTTCCCTCCTCTCCATCCCTCCGGGTTGCATAACACACACACACACACCCTCTCTCACTCCCTCCCCTACTCTCCCTCCCTCTCCGAGGAGTTGAATAATACACACGCATATACTCGCCCTCATTCCCTCTCGTATACACTACCTCCCTTTGGGATGCTTAAATACACACACACTCTCTATCTCTATCTCTATCTCTATCTCTCTCTCTATCCCTTCTCTATCTCTCTCAATCTCTCTCAATCTCTCTCTATCTCTAACTCTCTCTCAACCTCTCTCTATCTCTATCCCTTCTATATCTCTCTCAATATCTAACTCTCTTTATTTCTATCTCTCTCTCTTTATCCCTTCTCTATCTCTCTCAATCTCTATTTCTATCTCTCTCTCTTTATCCCTTCTCTATCTCTCTCTCAATCTATTTCTCTTTATCCCTTCTCTATCTCTCTCAATCTCTTCTATCTCTCTCTCAATCTATCTCGATTTCTAACTCTCTCTATCTCTATCATTTTCTCTCTATCTTTCTAAATCTCTCTCCCTCTCTCATCGGAGAGAGTAATATGGTATCTTGGGATGATTCCAATAGTGTAGGAAGACCATTCTCGCTCCCGCAACTCAGCGAGAAACTAAAAGTGATCCACCTACGTACTTGGTGACCTAGGCCCCCTTCGCCACCTCATCGCATATAGTAAGGTTTGAGTTTGGGTAGTCCAATGATGCCGAGAGGTGGAGGTTGCACAAGATGTGGTCATCCATGCGTAGTGAAAATTGAGGAAGATGCCACCTAGGAAGAGGTGCCAATGTTCCCCATAGTAGCCGACAATGCTCCTGCGTCGGCTTCTAGGAAGAGGGATGACCATCCCTCTTCCTGCTTTTGCTAGGGCTCCAACACATCACATAAGTGTGTTAACCCATTCCTAGGGTTAACAAGGTCTACTACCATTATCTTACATAAAGGAGTCACGATAGATACATCGAAGGGTCATACATTCAAGATATGAAGCAATGGTGTCCAAAGCTACAACTTGGACAGGCGGCCGTAATGGTGTGATGGAGTATTTATGGCAATTCTCGCTTCAAGAGCGTGTGGTAGTAAGTTAGGGATGAAGTCCTAAGTGACGTACTTCATGGTTATATTATGAGAGTAGTCATTGTAATAGCATTAGGCCTCTTATGAGTTTAAAGTGCCTGGTCGGCCACACTTATGGCCATGTATATAAGTGAATTTCTCTTATAATTATGAGAGTAGTCATTGTAATAGCATTAGGCCTCTTATGAGCCTAAAGTGCTTGGCCAGCCACACTTTTGGCCATGTATATAAGTGAATTTCTCTTATAATACAGGATGCTCTCCCATTGTGCAATTAAGTTTTTCTCTTACTAATCTCTCTCCCTAATGCATGCTAGTTAGTGTGTGTGATTGAAGTGAGGTGAGAGGACGGACGAGTACCCGTAGTGCCATTCGGCGGTGTGACAATGCTTGTGGGAGGTGCAGTGGAATCGCTTCTCAACAAGGAGTTGTAGAGCTTAGAGACCTCAAGGGTTACGAGCTTGACCATTATAAAGATTCCCATGATAGTTGTGGTTCACCGAGTAATCTCTTGTTGGATGTGTTTTCAAGGGGGGTTAAGGTGTGAGCTATAACATTTTTGGTGCTGCTACGCGGGGAGCCATCCCTGAGCATTTTCCATTGTTTTTTCGCTAATCTACACATTAACCATAGCCCATTATCTTGATTAATGGTTTTCCATAAAAACAATGTGGATTTGGTGGTAATTTGTGTGTCTGGTGTAGAATAGCTCTCTTTTTTATTTTTGTAAAGAATGTCTTTTGCTTAATTATTAGCTTGATTTGTTGTTTTTGTTGTTGTTATTATGGTTTTTCATGCTCTTAGAGCTTGCACACAGGCTGTATTAGGCTTAGTTTGTATCCATTGCATCAAACAATGCAATAGAATGTAATTTTTAGTGAATGTTAGTTCTCTTTAGTCTTAAACATAGAACTAAAATCATTAATTTTAGCTTAATCATGTGTTTTTGTTGAAATTATTTGCATTAGAGTGTTAGCAAGCATTAGGAGTAGCTCAATCCTTTAAAAAACTTTTTAAAACCATTAAAAAATCCTTGATTTTGACTAATTTCTCTTAATGGAGTGGTTTTTATCATTAAGGGTGATTAATCTTATTCAAGTGGTAAAAAATTTAGAAAATGTGTTAATTGGGATCTAAATTGATCATGTGAGTAGTTGAAATTAGTGTTTTGAGAGCATCTAGATGCATCAAACTACTTAATTACATCAATTTCTTCATCAATTGGAGGAATTTGACTCTCTTTGCTTAATTTTGCCTTAAAAGAGGAGACCAAAATTAAGAGTCTAATTAATCTCCTATTTTAGATTAATTTACACATTTGTTGATACATATAGATTAGCATTCCCTTGCTCTATCCAATGATGTGTTCAATTGTATGAATTAATTAGAGATTAGTGGTTAATTAGAGTCCTTGATTAGTATAAAAGAGAGAACAATTAGGAAAAGAATTAATCTTTGATTAATTCTTAATCACTTTTTTACATAACTCATTAAGGCTCAATAAGCATTCAATGAGTAGATGCTCATGAGTTGTCAAATTGTCCATTTTGGGGATCATTTATGAAGGGTGTAAGGGGTGTCATAAAAAGGTTGACTTTTTTTATTCCTAATCTTTTTGGGAAAATGCCCATATCTTCTTAATTTTAAATTCAAAAAATATTCCCCCCAAACAAGGAAATTCATATTTCCCAGTAGACTCCAAAAAAAAAAATCAAATTCAATTTTCCTGTGATGTCCAGTTTCACAGCGTGAAAGAAGGTTCACCCCAAAAAAAAAACAAATTTAATTTTCCCGTGAAGTCCGGTTTCACGACGTTAAAGAAGCTTTGTTCACGCCAAAAAGAAAATCAAATCAAATTTATTTTTCCCATGAAGTTCGGTTTCATGGCGTGAACAAAAAAAAATCAAATTTGATTTTCTCGTGAAGTCCGGTTTCACGGTGTGAAAGAAGGTTCATGCCCAAATAATAATAATAAAAGCTCATAAATTGTAAATTCGATGAAGGCACTCTAGGGCTCATCGAAAAGCTGACATCGAGCTCCTCAACCTTGATTGTGGCCGTTCGAAGTCAAAATCGATTGTTTTAGGCTTCGACCAGTAGCCTCAAAATTTTACCCGAAAATCGAGGCAAAAAACAACCAGAAAAGATCACAAAAAAATACGAAAATGACTTTGAACCATACTCAAGCTACTTTTCAAGGGTCTAAACGACAAAATCATGAACGACTTAACGAGAAAAAGTTGTAATACGCCAAAAATACTATAACTCTCTCATACATAGTTTTTCAAAATTCCTTTTGGAACACCCTAAAAAATGTGCTGCAAAACAGGAAAAAAATTCATGATTTTTTTTTTTTGGTCTTGAGCATGCACTTTTTCTGAAAAAATATCTCAAAGGTTCACGTGCGTAGAGCGCCTAAGCGCGAATGGACACTCGTTTGACCCAACGAACAGTACACCAGGCTTCTTGAGGATATAATGGGTTGTGAGAAAATATAAAAAGCCAAAAAAAGAGAAGAAAAAAGAGAAGAAAAAAGAAGGAAAAAAAACATGTGCTTGCTCTTTAAACGAGCAAATAGGCAATCAAACATAGCAACAATAAAGGGATTGCCAGGGATCAGTGAACCCAATGGCTGACATCTTTGAGCCATTGAGATCTATGCCCCAAATGCACCTCCCGATACCATTGGCCATTCCTATAACAATTGTGTCATCGAGTTTTACAGCCCCTGTCACTTTGATCCCACGGGGCTTTGGTCCCTTACCTAACATTCCCACCAATCTTATAGGTACCAACCCTTTTCAACCCCTAGATGCCGACACCTTAGATATACTGACTAGTCTATGAAGAGGAGTTGCCCAAGGACTGATTGAGTGGAGCACTCACATACAACCTCATTGACTCATATAGAAACACGACCATACAAATTTCCACAATCATGGGCAAATACAACGGAACAATAGATCTTGTTCAATTCATACAAATGTTTGAACAGAAATGTGAAGCCTTTGAAAATCCCAACTGTCCCACCAAGGTACATGCGTTGAACCTATGTTTAGAGGGAAAGGCTAGTCGTCGATGGTTCATCACATTGATGCTAGCAATTAAGACCAACTTCAAAATCTTGAAAATGGCCTTTATCCATGGCTTTTCAAGACAAGGTGATAGGTGGAGTGCAGCAAAAGAACTCTATTCAATTGAGCGTAAACCAAATGAATCTATTAGAGACTTTATCCTACAGATAAAACTCTTGGACTCACGATATCATGGGAAAAATTAAACGATTTTCAATTGAAGAGATGTTTCATGATGGGCTTAACAAAAAATAGCTTACACAACTTGATCATTGTATCCAACCCGGAAACATTCGATCAATGTTGTAAAGAAGCAGTACGTTTAGATGACAACATGCTGGAAGATGATCATGCTACAAGGTGTCCCTCATCTAAACCAAGTGAAGCAATGGAAAAAGAAAGATTGATCTTGGAGTTATCATTCTCCGAATTCTGTGCAGCCTTGCTTAAAAGCTTTCAATCAACATCTCTAAGAGAAGATGAACTCCTTCAAAACCAACCATCCTTAATGCCTCTACAAGTGAGGATCAAAATGCCTTGTGTTCAGTGTAATCACTATGACCGTCCCAATCCCCATTATGCATACAAGGCACCTGTTTTTCTATACTGCATATATTATAAATCCTTTGATGATGATACTATAAAGTGTCCCAATTCATCAACAATTGACTCAAAACCTCCATCTCCCGTGCACCAAACATAAACATTCCAAAGGGTAGAAACCACTCAAGAGGCAGTTACTCAAACACTATAGTGTTTCTATTGTCGTGGACCTCACAAAGTGGCAGACTACACAGTTTGGAATACTTCCATGCCCATAGTCAAGGACACTTTATAACCCATGTGTGAATGATTTGACATTGATCACATGTTCCAAGATTGTCCAAGACGAGTTGCTTCAATGCAACTTTTCTCATAAAATACAACTCTCAACATCTTAAGTGTACAAAATGGGCAATTGTCCATGGTACCCTTGAATATGATTACACGCTTACAAGCTAAGGCACGAGAAACGATAAAAAAGAATGCAAAAGATAATACCTCAACATGGGTAGAAGAACATGCTTTAAAGTAGAAGAGAAAACAAAAGCTTTTGGACCTAAGAAAAACAAGGGACAACAAACTATTGAAACCAAGGTTAAATTAAAGGACAGGGAAAAGGAGCATGTGGAGAACATAAACCCAAAAGCTACACATGATGTGGAGGACATAAATTAAAGGACAGGGAAAAGGAGCATGTGGAGGACATAAACCCAAAAGAGCCAAAAGCTACACATGATGTAGAAGCATCCACCACATCAAAAGCCACCACACAAACCACAAAACCCATATGTGTGACATAGGATACAAAAGCCCAAAAGAAAATTTGATCTTGTCACATGGGCAAACATAATGAAAAACTAACGATCCAAAGAAATTCAGAAGATGAAACAAGTTCTAGTACGTCACTTAGTGAGGATAAAACAAGTTCTATGAATTTGAATGTGGTTGATATGATTTTTAATTCTGTTTGAGAACTGATGAAATTGATTTGGATTTTGATTGAAAAATGATGAATTCTGAGATTTAGTTGAAATGTAATAAGCTGACGGCGAAACCACAATGAGGATGAATGGGACGAGTCCCTGTGATGATATTCATAACTGGAATGATGATAATGATTTCAGCAAATCACTATGAGATTAGTGGATTGTGCTGTCAAATTGCTACTATTAACACTTGAGACGGTAGATTAAGTTAAGGGATGACAAATTGAGAACTTGCTTGACTGAAATTTCCATGGAGGAATGTTCAGAAGGAATTTTTTCGGTTTAATGGACCATTATCATGTTAAAGATATGAATGATATGATCTGAATGAATTGTTATGAGTTCTATATAAGGGATATTTATCTCAGTATTCCGTTGGGTTGACCAGAATATAAGGAACCCCAGAATAAAATTAGATCTTAAGAAAAAGAGTTGTCCTCTACTTGCGAGATGAGGACATCTCGCACTTTTTAAGTGGGGTAGAATGTAAGATTCCTCCCTAACCTTCGAGGTATACAGGAGTAAGAATCTCCCTTTTGATCTTATAATTATTCCCTCTCTAAAATAAAAGAAAGATTCTGTTTTTTTTAAAAGGAAGATCCTTTCCCTAGAATACTTCTCAGGAGTCCCACCTGTCTTAAGGATTCAGAACAATGAGTTCAGAAGTGAAAATCGGTGTTTTGGATACCACGGTTTTGGTTTTCATTCGAGTACGGCCCAAAAAGAAGTTCTTTATCTCTTGGGAGTATAAGAAGTTATCCCCCAGATATTATGAACCTTATCTGAATTCAATGAAAGTAGGTGACTTAGTCTACAAGCTTCTTTTATCTCCTCATCTCAAAGTTCTTAATGCCTTCTATAGAAAAATGTGCCAAACCCAAATCATGGAAAGACGGTAAAACTTCAGTGGCAAGTTACCGTTGGCTTCTAGGTTACGCTAGCTCCTTCCTTTATATAAGTCGTAACTTTTACTTGTCGCTCACAGTAATCTTACTTCTATCGATCTCCCTTCTTCTTAATCTCCTTCATGGCTTGGCAACAGGAATTAGTTTTATCCATGATGATTTCTCACCTTCAAGACGCAAGCGAGTCTGTGAAGAAAGATTTTATAGAACAGTATGAGCGCTCACTTTTCCCTCACTTGGGAACTTTTGTAGCTCAGACCAAATGGCGGACCTATCAAAACATAACTAGGGTAACACCCTGGGGTCAGCAGCACTTTCGTAACAATGTCCGCTTGGCCATGGTTATTGAAGCTTTGGGTTTGGGTCTCCGATACTACTGCGTCATGAGATCAAGACATCTTGGGTTTTCTGAGCGGGTCTTCTTACTGGCGTGTTTTCTTCCTCATGAGAAGATATGCCTTTACCCCGTTTTTGGCTTACCTCTCGGAGGTCCTTTTGTTAGATCACCTCATACCACTGAGATAGGTGCGGCAATAACCAACAGAATTATTCCCATAGATGAGTTACCTTATACATGCACAGCTTGTGAGTGCTGCTTTTGTGATCATATGATGGACGGGCTTATGGAAGTGTAAAGAGTTCTTCTATCTTTACTGTATATGTTCCAAGAATGAATAAAGTTTAAATCTTATTCTTGTCTTGAATCTTACTCTCTTTGAGACTTTTTTAATTGGTGGTTAATCTTAATTAAAAATCTTCTCTCAGTCTCATACTTGTGCATCTTGCGAAATTACCCCCAGTTTGCGAGATGAGGGCATCTCGCATTTTTCAAGTGTGGGAGAGAATGTAAGATTCCTCCCCAGCCTCTCAAAATGTCCAGCATCTTCCCCTGTAATCAATCCCTCTTCAGAAATATAAAAGACTTGTTTCTAACTGTTTTAACTTAGAGAGAGAAAATATTCTAGAGAGAGAATATTCAATTTTTAATATTTTTGGATAAAAAATTATCTCATCTTATTAAATTAAGTTCCCTTGAAACAAAAATTCAAAAAGAACTTTCCAATGTGCAATTAGAATTTATTGGAAATGGGTATAAAGGACCTTAGTCTAAGGGTCTAGATTTTTAGAAATTTTTGGATTATGGTCCAATTAAGGTTCCTATGGGCCAATAGCATCAATCCATGTGTAGGGAGAAGATAAATCCAATTTGTAAAAGAAGATACCCAAAAATGAGTAAATGCTCACATAAGATGAAGAGTTGAAAATGTACAAGGTTTATTAGTAAAAAACTATGAGCAATATTAAAAATATGAGATATTTTGGGTATCCAAAAATGAGTAAATGCTCACATAAGATAAAGAGTTGAAAATGTACAAGGTTTATTAGTAAAAAACTATAAGCAATATTAAAAATATGAGATATTTTAGATATAATGATTCCATTTTGACACATATGTAAGGAAGGGGAGTTCTTTAAAGGAGGTGCATATTTCACATGCTTGAATGAGTTTTAAACTCATAAAAATTGAGATATTTCATCTCTCCTCTCTCCTCATTCAAGTCTAGTTCTAAAAAGTTAGCTTAACTGACCTAAAAATGGTCAAAAAGTGACCAAACTGACTTGGAAAATTCTAGAATCAGTTTGTTTGGTTAGGAGCTCAATTTTTCCTATAAATAGAAGACTCCCCTTGTTGAAAAAAATATAGTGTTTATGCATCGTTACTCTACTCCACCTAAGCCAAGAACTGTGAATTCATTAATAATTTACTAGTTTTTGGAGCTTTCCTCTTTCTTCAATCTCCATTAGTGGCTCCATCAACATACTTAACCAATTGATTGGTTGGGGGCCTCTACTGTGAACAAAGAATCAAGCAATTTGTAAGGTAATTAGTGAATTTTGATCATTTTCTATAATTTCTCAATGCTTCTCTCTTCTCAACCCCTCTCAAGCTTGAGAAGCTTAATTGGAATGGTTTTTGAATGTTATTGAAGTTAATTGATGAATGGTAGTGAAGAGTTACATAATTTGATGAATGCTATTGAAGTTAATTGATTAATGATAGTTAAGAATTACATAAATTTCTATTTATGCTTAATTCTAATGGTTTTTATGTAATTTCTCTCTCTCACTCAAGAAATGGTCATACTCATGACCCATTCTCAATCCAAATGAAGCTTTTCATAAAGCATTTCCTTAATCCAAGATTAAACTATGCTTGAGGCCAAATTAATAGCTTTTTTCTATGCTTTTAGTTTATGTATATTGATGGTTCAATCCATTATGGATTGATGATCCAATTAGAGACCATTCTAATTATTTCCTTAATGATAATCTTTATCCCTTAGAAAAATTGAGATTTATCAATCATAGCACAGCGGAGCTATGGCAAAATTTTTATAAAAATTACGCATAAAATAATTTCATTCAAAGCATAAAAAGAGGACTTACTACCATATTCTAGGAATTATCATCCTAGATTAATTGAAAGATATTCATTGTAATCCTAGAGAAATTGATTTTTATATTATGCATAATTGAATTTCATGCATATAGGCAAAAGAGATGAATATTTTATTATAAAAGAGTTACTTTTAACTTAATTGAAATTCATGCATAGAGGTATGCATAAGAGATGAATATTTTATTATAAAAGTGTTACTTTTAGCATAATTGAAATTCATGCATAGAGGTATGCATAAGAGATGAATATTTTATTATAAAAGTGTTACTTTTAGCATAATTAAATTTCATGCATAGAGGTATGCATAAGAGATGATTATTTTATTATAAAAGTGTTACTTTTATCACAATTGAATTTCATGCATAGAAGTATGCATAAGAGTTGATTATTTTATTATAAAAGTGTTACTTTTATCATATTTGGATTTCATGCATAGAGGTATGCATAAAAGTTGATTATTTTATTATAAAAGTGTTACTTTTATCACAATTGAATTTCATGCATAGAAGTATACTTAAGAGTTGATTATTTTATTATAAAAGTGTTACTTTTATCATATTTGGATTCCATGCATAGAAGTATGCATAAAAGATATTCTTTTTATACTAAAAGTGTGATTTTCATCATAAATGGATTTTATGCATAACTTAGATGCATAAGAGAAATTCTTTTATTCTAAAAGTGTAATTCCTACCAAATTGAATTTATGCATAGGAAGATGCATAAAAGATTGATTCAAAAGTGTCATTCTCATCTAAATTGAATTTATGCATAGGAAGATGCATAAAAGATTGAAATTTAATTCAAAAGTGTCATTTTCATTTAAAATTAATTTATGCATAGGAAGATGCATAAAAGATTGATTTTTACTTCGAAAGTATTAATCTCCTTAAATAGAATTTATGCATAAATAAATGTGTAAAGAAATCTTATATCAAATATAAGAATTCTCTTATATTCTATAAATAGATATGAGATGTGATAAGATGTGATAAGAGGTGTATAAGATGTGATAAGAGGTGATAAGATGCTTATGAAATAAGCTAGGAGGTGATAAGATGAATTAAGATGTGATAAGATGTGTATGGGATGAGGTAAGAAGTGTATGTGATAAGATAAGATGTATATGGGTTGTGATAGGGCGAGAATGGATGTGATGTAAAAGATTAGATGTGAAGGCATATGGGGTTATATGAATGGGAATGTGGAAATGGATGTATGTATGTGGATGTGTGGATGTGGAGATGAGAGTGTGGATGTATGAATGTGAAAATGGATGTATGCATGAAGATGTATATGCATGGATGTGAATGTGGATGTAGATGTGGATGTATAGATGTGAATGGGAATGTGGATGTGGATGTATGTGAATGTGGATGTAGATATGGATGTATAGATGTGAATGTGGAATGTGGATGTGGATGTATGTATGTATGTGGATGTAGATGTGGATGTATAGATGTGAATGGAAATATGGATGTGGATGTATGTATGTATGTGGATGTAGATGTGGATGTATAGATGTGAATAGGAATGTGGATGTGGATGTGGATGTATGTGAATGTGGATGTAGATGTGGATGTATAGATGTGAATGTTGGATATGGATATGAATATATGATATGTGATGTGAAGGAATCTGAAGTGAAGAGATGGAAAATGATGTGATTGGATGAGTACACATATATATGGAATGTGGAATAAGTAATGTGGATGAGTAATGTGGATGAGTACACATATATATGGAATAAGTAATGTGGATGAGTACACATATATATGGAATGTGGAATAAGTAATGTGGATTAATGAGGGATAATGTGGAAAAATGAGAGTTAATATAGAAATTGTATTTGTAAACTGTTTGTAAATGCTGTTTGTAAATGGCTGTTTTATGTCAAGAATGCTGGGGAAGCATTTTGATCGTCTTGTGATTAAGGTCGTGGAGACCTAACTGATAAAGTTGCAACTGCTGACGGAGAGTCAATGGAGGATGTCTCGCGTAGCAAGGTCGGCCGAGGTCTTGTGACCAGCCTCGGTTCGATTAAAATGGTGAGCTTCCGGTACGGTGGATGAGGGACCAAGGAAGTAGCCTATGAGTGAAGTGCTAGGTCACCTGCGAAGGATCCTAGAGGGTGCTGACCATATGGTGCTCGGGCTCTGGGTCGCCTAGGATACCCACACGTGCGTCGAGGAAGATATTGGAACAAGGAGTAAGAGTTGTTTTGTGAAACCGGGCATGGATCTGGTTGATTGACCTTGCTGGTCTTCAATGGATGAGTCCATGGCTCTTTATATGGATCTGTTGGTTGATCTTGCTGATCTTCAACGAGAGTCCATCTTGATATTTATAAGTGATTATATTGCGGAGTATTATGGGCTAGGAACTATTGAAAAGGCCCCTGTGTGGATAGGTGGTGAGCGTTCTAGTTGCCAATGATGCCATAGATACTCTAATGAAGGAAAGATGGGAAATCCTAGGTTACGCTAGCTCCTTCCTTTATATAAGTCGTAACTTTTACTTGTCGCTCACAGTAATCTTACTTCTATTGATCTCCCTTCTTCTTAATCTCCTTCATGGCTTGGCAACAGGAATTAGTTTTATCCATGATGATTTCTCACCTTCAAGACGCAAGCGAGTTTGTGAAGAAAGATTTTATAGAACAGTATGAGCGCTCACTTTTCCCTCACTTGGAAACTTTTGTAGCTCAGACCAAATGGCGGACCTATCAAAACATAACTAGGGTAACACCCTGGGGTCAGCAGACTTTCGTAACAATGTCCGCTTGGCCATGGTTATTGAAGCTTTGGGTTTGGGTCTCCGATACTACTGCGTCATGAGATCAAGACATCTTGGGTTTTCTGAGCGGGTCTTCTTACTGGCGTGTTTTCTTCCTCATGAGAAGATATGCCTTTACCCCGTTTTTGGCTTACCTCTCAGAGGTCCTTTTGTTAGATCACCTCATACCACTGAGATATGTGCGGCAATAACCAACAGAATTATTCCCATAGATGAGTTACCTTATACAGGCGCAGCTTGTGAGTGCTGCTTTTGTGATCATATGATGGACGGGCTTATGGAAGTGTAAAGAGTTCTTCTATCTTTACTGTATATGTTCCAAGAATGAATAAAGTTTAAATCTTGTTCTTGTCTTGAATCTTACTCTCTTTGAGACTTTTTTAATTGGTGGTTAATCTTAATTAAAAATAATCTTCTCTCAGTCTCATACTTGTGCATCTTGCGAAATTACCCCCAGTTTGCGAGATGAGGGCATCTCGCATTTTTCAAGTGTGGGAGAGAATGTAAGATTCCTCCCCAGCCTCTCAAAATGTCCAGCATCTTCCCTTGTAATCAATCCCTCTTCAGAAATATAAAAGACTTGTTTCTAACTGTTTTAACTTAGAGAGAGAAAATATTCTAGAGAGAGAATATTCAAATTTTTAATATTTTTGGATAAAAATTTATCTCATCTTATTAAAATAAGTTCCTCTGGAACAGAAATTCAAAAAGAACTTTCCAATGTGCAATTAGAATTTATTGGAAATGGGTATAAAGGACCTTAGCCTAAGGGTCTATATTTTTAGAAATTTTTGGATTATGGTCCACTTAAGGTTCCTATGGGCCAATAGCATCAATCCATGTGTAGGGAGAAGATAAATCCAATTTGTAAAAGAAGATACCCAAAAATGAGTAAATGCTCACATAAGATGAAGAGTTGAAAATGTACAAGGATTATTAGTAAAAAATTATGAGCAATATTAAAAATATGAGATATTTTGGGTATCCAAAAATGAGTAAATGCTCACATAAGATGAAGAGTTGAAAATGTACAAGGTTTATTAGTAAAAAACTATAAGCAATATTAAAAATATGAGATATTTTGGATATAATGATTCCATTTTGACACATATGTAAGGAAGGGAAGTTCTTTAAAGGAGGTGCATATTTCACATGCTTGAATGAGTTTTAAACTCATAAAAATTGAGATATTTCATCTCTCCTCTCTCCTCATTCAAGTCTAGTTCCAAAAAGTTAGCTTAACTGACCTAAAAATGGTCAAAAAGTGACCAAACTGACTTGGAAAATTCTAGAATCAGTTTGTTTGGTTAGGAGCTCAATTTTTCCTATAAATAGAAGACTCCCCTTGTTGAAAAAAATATAGTGTTTATGCATCGTTACTCTACTCCACCTAAGCCAAGAACTGTGAATTCATTAATAATTCACTAGTTTTTGGAGCTTCCCTCTTTCTTCAATCTCCATTAGTGGCTCCATCAACATACTTAACCAATTGATTGGTTGGGGGCCTCTACCGTGAACAAAGAATCAAGCAATTTGTAAGGTAATTAGTGAATTTTGATCATTTTCTATAATTTCTCAATGCTTCTCTCTTCTCAACCCCTCTCAAGCTTGAGAAGCTTAATTGGAATGGTTTTTGAATGTTATTGAAGTTAATTGATGAATGGTAGTGAAGAGTTACATAATTTGATGAATGCTATTGAAGTTAATTGATTAATGATAGTTAAGAATTACATAAATTTCTATTTATGCTTAATTCTAATGGTTTTTATGTAATTTCTCTCTCTCACTCAAGAAATGGTCATACTCATGATCCATTGTCAATCCAAATGAAGCTTTTCATAAAGCTTTTCCTTAATCCAAGATTAAGCTATGCTTGAGACCAAATTAATAGCTTTTTTCTATGCTTTTAGTTTATATATATTGATGGTTCAATCCATTATGGATTGATGATCCAATTAGAGACCATTCTAATTATTTCCTTAATGATCAGCTTTATCCCTTAGAAAAATTGAGATTTATCAGTCATAGCAGCGGAGCTATGGCAAAATTTTTATAAAAATTACGCATAAAATAATTTCATTCAAAGCATAAAAAGAAGACTTACTACTATATTCTAGGAATTATCATCCTAGATTAATTGAAAGATATTCATTGTAATCCTAGAGAAATTGATTTTTATATTATGCATAATTGAATTTCATGCATAGAGATATGCATAAGAGATGAATATTTTATTATAAAAGAGTTACTTTTAGCTTAATTGAAATTCATGCATGGAGGTATGCATAAGAGATGAATATTTTATTATAAAAGTGTTACTTTTAGCATAATTGAAATTCATGCATAGAGGTATGCATAAGAGATGAATATTTTATTATAAAAGTGTTACTTTTAGCATAATTGAATTTCATGCATAGAGGTATGCATAAGAGATGAATATTTTATTATAAAAGTGTTACTTTTAGCATAATTGAATTTCATGCATAGAGGTATGCATAAGAGATGATTATTTTATTATAAAAGTGTTACTTTTATCACAATTGAATTTCATGCATAGAAGTATGCATAAGAGTTGATTATTTTATTATAAAAGTGTTACTTTTATCATATTTGGATTTCATGCATAGAGGTATGCATAAAAGTTGATTATTTTATTATAAAAGTGTTACTTTTATCACAATTGAATTTCATGCATAGAAGTATGCATAAGAGTTGATTATTTTATTATACAAGTATTACTTTTATCATATTTGGATTTCATGCATAGAAGTATGCATAAAAGATATTCTTTTTATACTAAAAGTGTGATTTTTATCATAAATGGATTTTATGCATAACTTAGATGCATAAGAGAAATTCTTTTATTCTAAAAGTGTAATTCCTACCAAATTGAATTTATGCATAGGAAGATGCATAAAAGATTGATTCAAAAGTGTCATTCTCATCTAAATTGAATTTATGCATAGGAAGATGCATAAAAGATTGAAATTTAATTCAAAAGTGTCATTTTCATTTAAAATGAATTTATGCATAGGAAGATGCATAAAAGATTGATTTTTACTTCGAAAGTATTAATCTCCTTAAATAGAATTTATGCATAAATAAATGTGTAAAGAAATCTTATATCAAATATAAGAATTCTCTTATATTCTATAAATAGATATGAGATGTGATAAGATGTGATAAGAGGTGTATAAGATGTGATAAGAGGTGATAAGATGCTTATGAAATAAGTTAGGAGGTGATAAGATGAATTAAGATGTGATAAGATGTGTATGGGATGAGGTAAGAAGTGTATGTGATAAGATAAGATGTATATGGGTTGTGATAGGGCGAGAATGGATGTGATGTAAAAGATTAGATGTGAAGGCATATGGGGTTATATGAATGGGAATGTGGAAATGGATGTATGTATGTGGATGTGTGGATGTGGAGATGAGAGTGTGGATGTATGAATGTGAAAATGGATGTATGCATGAAGATGTATATGCATGGATGTGAATGTGGATGTAGATGTGGATGTATAGATGTGAATGGGAATGTGGATGTGGATGTATGTGAATGTGGATGTATAGATGTGAATGTGGAATGTGGATGTGGATGTATGTATGTATGTGGATGTAGATGTGGATGTATAGATGTGAATGGGAATATGGATGTGGATGTATGTATGTATGTGGATGTAGATGTGGATGTAGATGTGGATGTATAGATGTGAATAGGAATGTGGATGTGGATGTGGATGTATGTGAATGTGGATGTAGATGTGGATGTATAGATGTGAATGTTGGATATGGATGTGGATATATGATATGTGATGTGAAGGAATCTGAAGTGAAGAGATGGAAAATGATGTGATTGGATGAGTACACATATATATGGAATGTGGAATAAGTAATGTGGATGAGTAATGTGGATGAGTACACATATATATGGAATAAGTAATGTGGATGAGTACACATATATATGGAATGTGGAATAAGTAATGTGGATTAATGAGGGATAATGTGGAAAAATGAGAGTTAATATAGAAATTGTATTTGTAAACTGTTTGTAAATGCTATTTGTAAATGGCTGTTTTATGTCAAGAATGCTGGGGAAGCATTTTGATCGTCTTGTGATTAAGGTCGTGGAGACCTAACTGATAAAGTTGCAACTGCTGACGGAGAGTCAATTGAGGATGTCTCGCGTAGCAAGGTCGGCCGAGGTCTTGTGACCAGCCTCGGTTCGATTAAAATGGTGAGCTTCCGATACGGTGGATGAGGGACCAAGGAAGCAGCCTATGAGTGAAGTGCTAGGTCACCTGCGAAGGATCCTAGAGGGTGCTGACCATATGGTGCTCGGGCTCTGGGTCACCTAGGATACCCACGCGTGCGTCGAGGAAGATATTGGAACAAGGAGTAAGAGTTGTTTTGTGAAACCGGGCATGGATCTGGTTGATTGACCTTGCTGGTCTTCAATGGATGAGTCCATGGCTCTTTATATGGATCTATTGGTTGATCTTGCTGATCTTCAATGAGAGTCCATCTTGATATTTATAAGTGATTATATTGCGGAGTATTATGGGCTAGGAACTATTGAAAAGGCCCCTGTGTGGATAGGTGGTGAGCGTTCTAGTTGCCAATGATGCCATAGATACTCTAATGAAGGAATGATGGGAAATTATGAATCAACCGGATAAATTGGAAGATTGTGATCAGTGGTACTATGGTTTCATTAAAGGATTGTTTTAAAGTTAGCTGATGCTAAGAAAAAGGCAATTTCATATTGGGTGTGTAAGTGGTGTGGCTAGTTTTATGTTTGCATGAACTTTCGGCTAGGGGGCCTTGGAACTCTTTTCCTTGGTACCCGGGACAAAACCTAACCAAATTCCAAATTGGATCCCATCACTACAGTGGTTGGGCGGTTGGCTAACCCATGTGGGGTTAGGCTGGACTGATGGATCCGTAAATCGAGACTCAATTTCTGTTATTACGATAGATAAAGTAAATCCTGGATAGTAATTGTTCTATGGATAGGAATCAACGGCTGTGCCTCGTGATGGGAAAAAAAGCGTTGATCCCAATGATCCAAGTGTAAGTTTCTTCCTTGATCCGACCGAGTATCTTTATAGGTGCAGTCGGATCAGCGTGATCAGTAATGATCTTGACTACGTTAGAGTAAAAAGTTATCTTGGTGGAATTGCCCGTGCTTTCCGGGTAAGGGAAGTTTTTCCGGGTTCGGTTTTGAAAAAACCGACGGATTAGTCTCTTGTCCGGATATCCGTGGGCGAGGCCCCGAGTGTGGGTCCCTGCCCCACGCATGAAGTGCTACTTCCGCTGCTAGTACCCCGAATCCGTCACATGGTGGGGACAGGGATCTTACAGTTGGTATCAGAGCATTTGGTTAATAAAGATCAACTAAGAAGACAAATATGTCAAAAATTTATCAAGAAACACAAAAAGGTTGTAATTGTGTGATATAAGTCATACAATTTGATATTCAAACTAAAATTTGTAATTTGGTAATTGGGTCTTCAGATGGAAGTACCGCAATTATATAGAATCCCTGACTTGCTTGAGGCCTAGACATGATGGTATTTACCTTATAATTCCAAGGGCCGTGACTACCCGTATATATCGAGAGTATACTGCAGCTCTTTACTGATAGTATATATGAGTAAATCTAAGACTTGAAATTATAAGCGTTAATGCTATCCAGATGATGAATTTGAATGTGGTTGATATGATTTTTAATTCTGTTTGAGAACTGATAAAATTGATTTGGATTCTGATTGGAAAATGATGAATTCTGAGATTTAGTTGAAATGTAATAAGCTGACGGCGAAACCACAATGAGGATGAATGGGACGAGTCCCTGTGATGATATTCATAACTGGAATGATGATAATGATTTCAGCAAATCACTATGAGATTAGTGGATTGTGCTGTCAAATTGCTACTATTAACACTTGAGACGGTAGATTAAGTTAAGGGATGACAAATTGAGAACTTGTTTGACTGAAATTTCCGTGGAGGAATGTTCAGAAGGAAATTTTTCGGTTTAATGGACCATTATCATGTTAAAGATATGAATGATATGATCTGAATGAATTGTTATGAGTTCTATATAAGGGATATTTATCCCAGTATTCCGTTGGGTTGACCTGAATATAAGGAACCCCAGAATAAAATTAGATCTTAAGAAAAAGAGTTGTCCTCTACTTGCGAGATGAGGACATCTCGCACTTTTTAAGTGGGGTAGAATGTAAGATTCCTCCTCAACCTTCGAGGTATACAGGAGTAAGAATCTCCCTTTTGATCTTATAATTATTCCCTCTCTAAAATAAAAGAAAGATTCTGTTTTTTTTAAAAGGAAGATCCTTTCCCTAGAATACTTCTCAGGAGTCTCACCTGTTTTAAGGATTCAGAACAATGAGTTCAGAAGTGACAATCGGTGTTTTGGATACCACGGTTTTGGTTTTCATTCGAGTACGGCCCAAAAAGAAGTTCTTTATCTCTTGGGGAGTATAAGAAGTTATCCCCCAGATATTGTGAACCTTATCTGAATTCAATGAAAGTAGGTGACTTAGTCTACAAGCTTCTTTTATCTCCTCATCTCAAAGTTCTTAATGCCTTCTATAGAAAAATGTGCCAAACCCAAATCATGGAAAGACGGTAAAACTTCAGTGGCAAGTTACCGTTGGCTTCTAGGTTACGCTAGCTCCTTCCTTTATATAAGTCGTAACTTTTACTTGTCGCTCACAGTAATCTTACTTCTATCGATCTCCCTTCTTCTTAATCTCCTTCATGGCTTGGCAACAGGAATTAGTTTTATCCATGATGATTTCTCACCTTCAAGACGCAAGCGAGTCTGTGAAGAAAGATTTTATAGAATAGTATGAGCGCTCACTTTTCCCTCACTTGGGAACTTTTGTAGCTCAGACCAAATGGCGGACCTATCAAAACATAACTAGGGTAACACCCTGGGGTCAGCAGCACTTTCGTAACAATGTCCGCTTGGCCATGGTTATTGAAGCTTTGGGTTTGGGTCTCCGATACTACTGCGTCATGAGATCAAGACATCTTGGGTTTTCTGAGCGGGTCTTCTTACTGGCGTGTTTTCTTCCTCATGAGAAGATATGCCTTTACCCCGTTTTTGGCTTACCTCTCGGAGGTCCTTTTGTTAGATCACCTCATACCACTGAGATAGGTGCGGCAATAACCAACAGAATTATTCCCATAGATGAGTTACCTTATACATGCACAGCTTGTGAGTGCTGCTTTTGTGATCATATGATGGACGGGCTTATGGAAGTGTAAAGAGTTCTTCTATCTTTACTGTATATGTTCCAAGAATGAATAAAGTTTAAATCTTGTTCTTGTCTTGAATCTTACTCTCTTTGAGACTTTTTTAATTGGTGGTTAATCTTAATTAAAAATCTTCTCTCAGTCTCATACTTGTGCATCTTGCGAAATTACCCCCAGTTTGCGAGATGAGGGCATCTCGCATTTTTCAAGTGTGGAAGAGAATGTAAGATTCCTCCCCAGCCTCTCAAAATGTCCAGCATCTTCCCCTGTAATCAATCCCTCTTCAGAAATATAAAAGACTTGTTTCTAACTGTTTTAACTTAGAGAGAGAAAATATTCTAGAGAGAGAATATTTAAATTTTTAATATTTTTGGATAAAAATTTATCTCATCTTATTAAAATAAGTTCCCCTGAAACAGAAATTCAAAAAGAACTTTCCAATGTGCAATTAGAATTTATTGGAAATGGGTATAAAGGACCTTAGCCTAAGGGTCTAGATTTTCAGAAATTTTTGGATTATGGTCCAATTAAGGTTCCTATGGGTTAATAGCATCAATCCATGTGTAGGGAGAAGATAAATCCAATTTGTAAAAGAAGATACCCAAAAATGATTAAATGCTCACATAAGATGAAGAGTTGAAAATGTACAAGGTTTATAAGTAGAAAACTATGAGCAATATTAAAAATATGAGATATTTTGGGTATCCAAAAATGAGTAAATGCTCACATAAGATGAAGAGTTGAAAATGTACAAGGTTTATTAGTAAAAAACTATAAGCAATATTAAAAATATGAGATATTTTGGATATAATGATTGCATTTTGACACATATGTAAGGAAGGGGAGTTCTTTAAAGGAGGTGCATATTTCACATGCTTGAATGAGTTTTAAACTCATAAAAATTGAGATATTTCATCTCTCCTCTCTCCTCATTCAAGTCTAGTTCCAAAAAGTTAGCTTAACTGACCTAAAAATGGTCAAAAAGTGACCAAACTGACTTGGAAAATTCTAGAATCAGTTTGTTTGGTTAGGAGCTCAATTTTTCCTATAAATAGAAGACTCCCCTTGTTGAAAAAAATATAGTGTTTATGCATCGTTACTCTACTCCACCTAAGCCAAGAACTGTGAATTCATTAATAATTCACTAGTTTTTGGAGCTTCCCTCTTTCTTCAATCTCCATTAGTGGCTCCATCAACATACTTAACCAATTGATTGGTTGGGGGCCTCTATCGTGAACAAAGAATCAAGCAATTTGTAAGGTAATTAGTGAATTTTGATCATTTTCTATAATTTCTCAATGCTTCTCTCTTCTCAACCCCTCTCAAGCTTGAGAAGCTTAATTGGAATGGTTTTTGAATGTTATTGAAGTTAATTGATGAATGGTAGTGAAGAGTTACATAATTTGATGAATGCTATTGAAGTTAATTGATTAATGATAGTTAAGAATTACATAAATTTCTATTTATGCTTAATTCTAATGGTTTTTATGTAATTTCTCTCTCTCACTCAAGAAATGGTCATACTCATGATCCATTCTCTATCCAAATGAAGCTTTTCATAAAGCTTTTCCTTAATCCAAGATTAAGCTATGCTTGAGGCCAAATTAATAGCTTTTTTCTATGCTTTTAGTTTATGTATATTGATGGTTCAATCCATTATGGATTGATGACCCAATTAGAGACCATTCTAATTATTTTCTTAATGATAAGCTTTATCCCTTAGAAAAATTGAGATTTATCAGTCATAGTAGCGGAGCTATGGCAAAATTTTTATAAAAATTACGCATAAAATAATTTCATTCAAAGCATAAAAAGAGGACTTACTACTATATTCTAGGAATTATCATCCTAGATTAATTGAAAGATATTCATTGTAATCCTAGAGAAATTGATTTTTATATTATGCATAATTGAATTTCATGCATAGAGATATGCATAAGAGATGAATATTTTATTATAAAAGAGTTACTTTTAGCTTAATTGAAATTCATGCATAGAGGTATGCATAAGAGATGAATATTTTATTATAAAAGTGTTACTTTTAGCATAATTGAAATTCATGCATAGAGGTATGCATAAGAGATGAATATTTTATTATAAAAGTGTTACTTTTAGCATAATTGAATTTCATGCATAGAGATATGCATAAGAGATGATTATTTTATTATAAAAGTGTTACTTTTATCACAATTGAATTTCATGCATAGAAGTATGCATAAGAGTTGATTATTTTATTATAAAAGTGTTACTTTTATCATATTTGGATTTCATGCATAGAGGTATGCATAAAAGTTGATTATTTTATTATAAAAGTGTTACTTTTATCACAATTGAATTTCATGCATAGAAGTATGCATAAGAGTTGATTATTTTATTATAAAAGTGTTACTTTTATCATATTTGGATTTCATGCATAGAAGTATGCATAAAAGATATTCTTTTTATACTAAAAGTGTGATTTTCATCATAAATGGATTTTATGCATAACTTAGATGCATAAGAGAAATTCTTTTATTCTAAAAGTGTAATTCCTACCAAATTGAATTTATGCATAGGAAGATGCATAAAAGATTGATTCAAAAGTGTCATTCTCATCTAAATTGAATTTATGCATAGGAAGATGCATAAAAGATTGAAATTTAATTCAAAAGTATCATTTTCATTTAAAATGAATTTATGCATAGGAAGATGCATAAAAGATTGATTTTTACTTCGAAAGTATTAATCTCCTTAAATAGAATTTATGCATAAATAAATGTGTAAAGAAATCTTATATCAAATATAAGAATTCTCTTATATTCTATAAATAGATATGAGATGTGATAAGATGTGATAAGAGGTGATAAGATGCTTATGAAATAAGTTAGGAGGTGATAAGATGAATTAAGATGTGATAAGATGTGTATGGGATGAGGTAAGAAGTGTATGTGATAAGATAAGATGTATATGGGTTGTGATAGGGCGAGAATGGATGTGATGTAAAAGATTAGATGTGAAGGCATATGGGGTTATATGAATGGGAATGTGGAAATGGATGTATGTACGTGGATGTGTGGATGTGGAGATGAGAGTGTGGATGTATGAATGTGAAAATGGATGTATGCATGAAGATGTATATGCATGGATGTGAATGTGGATGTAGATGTGGATATATAGATGTGAATGGGAATGTGGATGTGGATGTATGTGAATGTGGATGTAGATGTGGATGTATAGATGTGAATGTGGAATGTGGATGTGGATGTATGTATGTATGTGGATGTAGATGTGGATGTATAGATGTGAATGGGAATATGGATGTGGATGTATGTATGTATGTGGATGTAGATGTGGATGTAGATGTGGATGTATAGATGTGAATAGGAATGTGGATGTGGATGTATGTGAATGTGGATGTAGATGTGGATGTATAGATGTGAATGTTGGATATGGATGTGAATATATGATATGTGATGTGAAGGAATCTGAAGTGAAGAGATGGAAAATGATGTGATTGGATGAGTACACATATATATGGAATGTGGAATAAGTAATGTGGATGAGTACACATATATATGGAATAAGTAATGTGGATGAGTACACATATATATGGAATGTGGAATAAGTAATGTGGATTAATGAGGGATAATGTGGAAAAATGAGAGTTAATATAGAAATTGTATTTGTAAACTGTTTGTAAATGCTGTTTGTAAATGGCTGTTTTATGTCAAGAATGCTGGGGAAGCATTTTGATCGTCTTGTGATTAAGGTCGTGGAGACCTAACTGATAAAGTTGCAACTGCTGACGGAGAGTCAATGGAGGATGTCTCGCGTAGCAAGGTCGGCCGAGGTCTTGTGACCAGCCTCGGTTCGATTAAAATGGTGAGCTTCTGGTACGGTGGATGAGGGACCAAGGAAGCAGCCTATGAGTGAAGTGCTAGGTCACCTGCAAGGATCCTAGAGGGTGCTGACCATATGGTGCTCGGGCTCTGGGTCGCCTAGGATACCCACGCGTGCGTCGAGGAAGATATTGGAACAAGGAGTAAGAGTTGTTTTGTGAAACCGGGCATGGATCTAGTTGATTGACCTTGCTGGTCTTCAATGGATGAGTCCATGGCTCTTTATATGGATCTGTTGGTTGATCTTGCTGATCTTCAACGAGAGTCCATCTTGATATTTATAAGTGATTATATTGCGGAGTATTATGGGCTAGGAACTATTGAAAAGGCCCCTGTGTGGATAGGTGGTGAGCGTTCTAGTTGCCAATGATGCCATAGATACTCTAATGAAGGAATGATGGGAAATTATGAATCAACCGGATAAATTGGAAGATTGTGATCAGTGGTACTATGGTTTCATTAAAGGATTGTTTTAAAGTTAGCTGATGCTAAGAAAAAGGCAATTTCATATTGGGTGTGTAAGTGGTGTGGCTAGTTTTATGTTTGCATGAACTTTCGGCTAGGGGGCCTTGGAACTCTTTTCCTTGGTACCCGGGACAAAACCTAACCAAATTCCAAATTGGATCCCATCACTACAGTGGTTGGGCGGTTGGCTAACCCATGTGGGGTTAGGCTGGACTGATGGATCCGTAAATCGAGACTCAATTTCTGTTATTACGATAGATAAAGTAAATCCTGGATAGTAATTGTTCTATGGATAGGAATCAACGGCTGTGCCTCGTGATGGGGAAAAAAGCGTTGATCCCAATGATCCAAGTGTAAGTTTCTTCCTTGATCCGACCGAGTATCTTTATAGATGCAGTCGGATCAGCGTGATCAGTAATGATCTTGACTACGTTAGAGTAAAAAGTTATCTTGGTGGAATCGCCTGTGCTTTCCGGGTAAGGGAAGTTTTTCCGGGTTCGGTTTTGGAAAAACCGACGGATTAGTCTCTTGTCCGGATATCCGTGGTTGGGCGAGGCCCCGAGTGTGGGTCCCTGCCCCACGCATGAAGTGCTACTTCCGCTACTAGTACCTCGAATCCGTCACATGGTGGGGACAGGGATCTTACAGTTGGTATCAGAGCATTTGGTTAATAAAGATCAACTAAGAAGACAAATATGTCAAAAATTTATCAAGAAACACAAAAAGGTTGTAATTGTGTGATATAAGTCATACAATTTGATATTCAAACTAAAATTCGTAATTTGGTAATTGGGTCTTCAGATGGAAGTACCGCAATTATATAGAATCCCTGACTTGCTTGAGGCCTAGACATGATGGTATTTACCTTATAATTCCAAGGGCCGTGACTACCTGTATATATCGAGAGTATACTATAGCTCTTTACTGACAGTATATATGAGTAAATCTAAGACTTGAAATTATAAGCGTTAATGCTATCCAGATGATGAATTCAAATGTGGTTGATGTGATTTTTAATTCTGTTTGAGAACTGATGAAATTGATTTGGATTTTGATTGGAAAATGATGAATTCTGAGATTTAGTTGAAATGTAATAAGCTGAGCATTAGGGGAAGGTTGAGGTCTATAGGGGCCCTTTCAGCTGCCATATTATGATTTTAATGACTTTTTGTTAAAATGTTAAGTTTCTTTTACTTTAGATACCTTCTTATTCTTCAAATGGCTAGAAGTTTGAATTTCAAAGTTTCCCGCCAAAATTGAATTTAAAATTGAGTGGGCAAAACCATATCATGTGACATATCTATGGAAAGAGCTCAGCGAGTAGATTCTGGATCTCTAATCTCTGACAAATTTTGAGCTCATATGTAGAAGTTATGGATGTCCGAAATTTCAAAAACTTTCCCCTCCCACTTTTTGGGAATGAAAGGTACAGAAAGGCATCTTCTAGAGAATCTTTTGACCACCTTTAATCACCCAACATTTTTGTATACATGGCATTACATGATTGGCCCTTTTCCTTAATAACCTTTTAATCACATGGCATCTTAAAGGGCCCCTATAGACCTCAACCTTCCCCTAATGCGAAACCACAATGAGGATGAATGGGACGAGTCCCTGTGATGATATTCATAACTGGAATGATGATAGTGATTTCAGCGGATTAGTGGATTGTGCTATCAAATTGCTACTATTAACACTTGAGACGGTAGATTAAGTTAAGGGATGACAAATTGAGAACTTGCTTGACTGAAATTTCCGTGGAGGAATGTTCAGAAGGAAATTTTTCGGTTTAATGGACCATTATCATGTTAAAGATATGAATGATATGATCTGAATGAATTGTTATGAGTTCTATATAAGGGATATTTATCCCAGTATTCCGTTGGGTTGACCAGAATATAAGGAACCCCAGAATAAAATTAGATCTTAAGAAAAAGAGTTGTCCTCTACTTGCGAGATGAGGACATCTCGCACTTTTTAAGTGGGGTAGAATGTAAGATTCCTCCCCAACCTTCGAGGTATACAGGAGTAAGAATCTCCCTTTTGATCTTATAATTATTCCCTCTCTAAAATAAAAGAAAGATTCTGTTTTTTTTTTTTTAAGGAAGATCCTTTCCCTAGAATACTTCTCAGGAGTCCCACCTGTTTTAAGGATTCAGAACAATGAGTTCAGAAGTGAAAATTGGTGTTTTGGATACCACGGTTTTGGTTTTCATTCGAGTACGGCCCAAAAAGAAGTTCTTTATCTCTTGGGGAGTATAAGAAGTTATCCCCCAGATATTGTGAACCTTATCTGAATTCAATGAAAGTAGGTGACTTAGTCTACAAGCTTCTTTTATCTCCTCATCTCAAAGTTCTTAATGCCTTCTATAGAAAAATGTACCAAACCCAAATCATGGAAAGACGGTAAAACTTCAGTGGCAAGTTACCGTTGGCTTCTAGGTTACGCTAGCTCCTTCCTTTATATAAGTCGTAACTTTTACTTGTCGCTCACAGTAATCTTACTTCTATCGATCTCCCTTCTTCTTAATCTCCTTCATGGCTTGGCAACAGGAATTAGTTTTATCCATGATGATAACTCACCTTCAAGATGCAAGCGAGTCTGTGAAGAAAGATTTTATAGAACAGTATGAGCGCTCACTTTTCCCTCACTTGGGAACTTCTGTAGCTCAGACCAAATGGCGGACCTATCAAAACATAACTAGGGTAACACCCTGGGGTCAGCAGCACTTTCGTAACAATGTCCGCTTGGCCATGGTTATTGAAGCTTTGGGTTTGGGTCTCAACTACTACTGCGTCATGAGATCAAGACATCTTGGGTTTTCTGAGCGGGTCTTCTTACTGGCGTGTTTTCTTCCTCATGAGAAGATATGCGTTTACCCCGTTTTTGGCTTACCTCTCAGAGGTCCTTTTGTTAGATCACCTCATACCACTGAGATAGGTGCGGCAATAACCAACAGAATTATTCCCATACATGAGTTACCTTATACATGCGCAGCTTGTGAGTGCTGCTTTTGTGATCATATGATGGACGGGCTTATGGAAGTGTAAAGAGTTCTTCTATCTTTACTGTATATGTTCCAAGAATGAATAAAGTTTAAATCTTGTTCTTGTCTTGAATCTTACTCTCTTTGAGACTTTTTTAATTGGTGGTTAATCTTAATTAAAAATCTTCTCTCAGTCTCATACTTGTGCATCTTGCGAAATTACCCCCAGTTTGCGAGATGAGGGCATCTCGCATTTTTCAAGTGGGAGAGAATGTAAGATTCCTCCCCAGCCTCTCAAAATGTCCAGCATCTTCCCCTGTAATCAATCCCTCTTCAGAAATATAAAAGACTTGTTTCTAACTGTTTTAACTTAGAGAGAGAAAATATTCTAGAGAGAGAATATTCAGATTTTTAATATTTTTGGATAAAAAATTATCTCATCTTATTAAAATAAGTTCCCCTGAAACAGAAATTCAAAAAGAACTTTCCAATGTGCAATTAGAATTTATTGGAAATGGGTATAAAGGACCTCAGCCTAAGGGTCTAGATTTTCAAAAAATTTTGGATTATGGTCCAATTAAGGTTCCTATGGGCCAATAGCATCAATCCATGTGTAGGGAGAAGATAAATCCAATTTGTAAAAGAAGATACCCAAAAATGATTAAATGCTCACATAAGATGAAGAGTTGAAAATGTACAAGGTTTATTAGTAAAAAACTATGAGCAATATTAAAAATATGAGATATTTTGGGTATCCGAAAATGAGTAAATGCTCACATAAGATGAAGAGTTGAAAATGTACAAGGTTTATTAGTAAAAAACTATAAGCAATATTAAAAATATGAGATATTTTGGGTATAATGATTCCATTTTGACACATATGTAAGGAAGGGGAGTTCTTTAAAGGAGGTGCATATTTCACATGCTTGAATGAGTTTTAAACTCATAAAAATTGAGATATTTCATCTCTCCTCTCTCCTCATTCAAGTCTAGTTCCAAAAAGTTAGCTTAACTGACCTAAAAATGGTCAAAAAGTGACCAAACTGACTTGGAAAATTCTAGAATCAGTTTGTTTGGTTAGGAGCTCAATTTTTCCTATAAATAGAAGACTCCCCTTGTTGAAAAAAATATAGTGTTTATGCATCGTTACTCTACTCCACCTAAGCCAAGAACTGTGAATTCATTAATAATTCACTAGTTTTTGGAGCTTCCCTCTTTCTTCAATCTCCATTAGTGGCTCCATCAACATACTTAACCAATTGATTGGTTGGGGGCCTCTACCGTGAACAAAGAATCAAGCAATTTGTAAGGTAATTAGTGAATTTTGATCATTTTCTATAATTTCTCAATGCTTCTCTCTTCTCGATCCCTCTCAAGCTTGAGAAGCTTAATTGGAATGGTTTTTGAATGTTATTGAAGTTAATTGATGAATGGTAGTGAAGAGTTACATAATTTGATGAATACTATTGAAGTTAATTGATTAATGATAGTTAAGAATTACATAAATTTCTATTTATGCTTAATTCTAATGGTTTTTATGTAATTTCTCTCTCTCACTCAAGAAATGGTCATACTTATGACCCATTCTCAATGTAAATGAAGCTTTTCATAAAGCTTTTTCTTAATCCAAGATTAAGCTATGCTTGAGGCCAAATTAGTAGCTTTTTTCTATGCTTTTAGTTTATGTATATTGATGGTTCAATCCATTATGGATTGATGATCCAATTAGAGACCATTCTAATTATTTCCTTAATGATAAGCTTTATCCCTTAGAAAAATTGAGGTTTATCAGTCATAGCAGTGGAGCTATGGCAAAATTTTTATAAAAATTACGCATAAAATAATTTCATTCAAAGCATAAAAAGAGGACTTACTACTATATTCTAGGAATTATCATCCTAGATTAATTGAAAGATATTCATTGTAATCCTAGAGAAATTGATTTTTATATTATGCATAATTGAATTTCATGCATAGAGATATGCATAAGAGATGAATATTTTATTATAAAAGAGTTACTTTTAGCTTAATTGAAATTCATGCATAGAGGTATGCATAAGAGACGAATATTTTATTATAAAAGTGTTACTTTTAGCATAATTGAAATTCATGCATAGAGGTATGCATAAGAGATGAATATTTTATTATAAAAGTGTTACTTTTAGCATAATTGAATTTCATGCATAGAGGTATGCATAAGAGATGATTATTTTATTATAAAAGTGTTACTTTTATCACAATTGAATTTCATGCATAGAAGTATGCATAAGAGTTGATTATTTTATTATAAAAGTGTTACTTTTATCATATTTGGATTTCATGCATAGAGGTATGCATAAAAGTTGATTATTTTATTATAAAAGTGTTACTTTTATCACAATTGAATTTCATGCATAGAAGTATGCATAAGAGTTGATTATTTTATTATAAAAGTGTTACTTTTATCATATTTGGATTTCATGCATAGAAGTATGCATAAAAGATATTCTTTTTATACTAAAAGTGTGATTTTCATCATAAATGGATTTTATGCATAACTTAGATGCATAAGAGAAATTCTTTTATTCTAAAAGTGTAATTCCTACCAAATTGAATTTATGCATAGGAAGATGCATAAAAGATTGATTCAAAAGTGTCATTCTCATCTAAATTGAATTTATGCATAGGAAGATGCATAAAAGATTGAAATTTAATTCAAAAGTATCATTTTCATTTAAAATGAATTTATGCATAGGAAGATGCATAAAAGATTGATTTTTACTTCGAAAGTATTAATCTCCTTAAATAGAATTTATGCATAAATAAATGTGTAAAGAAATCTTATATCAAATATAAGAATTCTCTTATATTCTATAAATAGATATGAGATGTGATAAGATGTGATAAGAGGTGTATAAGATGTGATAAGAGGTGATAAGATGCTTATGAAATAAGTTAGGAGGTGATAAGATGTGTATGGGATGAGGTAAGAAGTGTATGTGATAAGATAAGATGTATATGGGTTGTGATAGGGCGAGAATGGATGTGATGTAAAAGATTAGATGTGAAGGCATATGGGGTTATATGAATGGGAATGTGAAAATGGATGTATGTATGTGGATGTGTGGATGTGGAGATGAGAGTGTGGATGTATGAATGTGAAAATGGATGTATGCATGAAGATGTATATGCATGGATGTGAATGTGGATGTAGATGTGGATGTATAGATGTGAATGGGAATGTGGATGTGGATGTATGTGAATGTGGATGTAGATGTGGATGTATAGATGTGAATGTGGAATGTGGATGTGGATGTATGTATGTATGTGGATGTAGATGTGGATGTATATATGTGAATGGGAATATGGATGTGGATGTATGTATGTATGTGGATGTAGATGTGGATGTATAGATGTGAATGAAAATATGGAAGTGGATGTATGTATGTATGTGGATGTATAGATGTGAATAGGAATGTGGATGTGGATGTGGATGTATGTGAATGTGGATGTAGATGTGGATGTATAGATGTGAATGTTGGATATGGATGTGAATATATGATATGTGATGTGAAGGAATCTGAAGTGAAGAGATGGAAAATGATGTGATTGGATGAGTACACATATATATGGAATGTGGAATAAGTAATGTGGATGAGTAATGTGGATGAGTACATATATATGGAATAAGTAATGTGGATGAGTACACATATATATGGAATGTGGAATAAGTAATGTGGATTAATGAGGGATAATGTGGAAAAATGAGAGTTAATATAGAAATTGTATTTGTAAACTGTTTGTAAATGGCTGTTTTATGTCAAGAATGCTGGGGAAGCATTTTGGTCGTCTTGTGATTAAGGTCGTGGAGACCTAACTGATAAAGTTGCAACTGCTGACGGAGAGTTAATGGAGGATGTCTCGCGTAGCAAGGTCAGCCGAGGTCTTGACCAGCCTCGGTTCGATTAAAATGGTGAGCTTCCGGTACGGTGGATGAGGGACCAAGGAAGCGGCCTATGAGTGAAGTGCTAGGTCACCTGCGAAGGATCCTAGAGGGTGCTGACCATATGGTGCTCAGGCTCTAGGTCACCTAGGATACCCACGCGTGCGTCGAGGAAGATATTGGAACAAGGAGTAAGAGTTGATTTGTGAAACCGGGCATGGATCTGGTTGATTGACCTTGCTGGTCTTCAATGGATGAGTCCATGGCTCTTTATACGGATCTGTTGGTTGATCTTGCTGATCTTCAACGAGAGTCCATCTTGATATTTATAAGTGATTATATTGCGGAGTATTATGGGCTAGGAACTATTGAAAAGGCCCCTGTGTGGACAGGTGGTGAGCGTTCTAGTTGCCAATGATGCCATAGATACTCTGATGAAGGAATGATGGGAAATTATGAATCAACTGGATAAATTGGAAGATTGTGATCAGTGGTACTATGGTTTCATTAAAGGATTGTTTTAAAGTGAGCTGATGCTAAGAAAAAGGCAATTTCATATTGGGTGTGTAAGTGGTGTGGCTAGTTTTATGTTTGCATGAACTTCCGGCTAGGGGGCCTTGGAACTCTTTTCCTTGGTACCTGGGACAAAACCTAACCAAATTCCAAATTGGATCCCATCACTACAGTGGTTGGGCGGTTGGCTAACCCATGGGATCGGATGGGGTTAGGCTGGACTAATGGATCCGTAAATCGAGACTCAATTTCTGTTATTACGATAGATAAAGTAAATCCCGGATAGTTATTGTTCTATGGATAGGAATCAACGACTGTGCCTCTTGATGGGGAAAAAAGCATTGATCCCAATGATCCAAGTGCAAGTTTCTTCCTTGATCTGACCGAGTATCTTTATAGGTGTAGTCGGATCAGCGTGATCAGTAATGATCTTGACTTTGGAAAAACCGACGGATTAGTCTCTTGTCCAGATATCCGTGGGTGAGGCCCCGAGTGTGGGTCCCTGCCCCACGCATGAAGTGCTACTTCCGCTGCTAGTACCCCGAATCCGTCGCATGGTGGGGACAGGGATCTTACAACACAAGAGTGCACTTGTGGGATTGTGCTTCCTTCTCCGAAAGAAAGAAAACCTGGCTCTGATACCACTACAACCAACTTGCACTAGTGAAGAAGTGATAAAAGGAGATGCACTCTTTAAAGAAGCCTTCAAAATGGTACAAATATGACCTTTAGCAGTAGGGAAGAAAAGGGGGAAGGGAAGGGAGTGAGACTGCTCCTGCACAAAGATATTTGGTGGCCTCGAATAACCATTGTTGGTGCCCCCGCAGGTATTTCTTTATTCAATTATAGCACAAGATGTACAACATGATTAGGGTTATCTTTCCCAAGTCACAACATGCAGTCCAAACTCTAAGCACGCTGAAAATCAGCCTTTAGAGTCTCGAAATTTGAGATCTCCTTCTAGGGTTTGAGAGAAGGTAGCAATCCTTCAAAATAGGTAAGAAAAAGCAAAAAAAAGTTTTTTAAAATTTAGTGAGAGAAAATCAACCACGATTCCAAAGAGAGTGTGCGCAGCCATCAATCGCTTCACACATGCATGCTTGATACCCACCCAACTTCAAATACTTTGTGGTAGTGCCATGTAGCATGTGCACAAATGGTGGCAATGTGTGGTTCATGCATATAAGAACATAGGCTGATTATAGAGAGAGTGAGAGAAATAGTTGTATTAACATCTACTAAAGGCTAAATTGGCCTATGAGATAGAACTTGTATATACAATACGTCCATGTCCTCTAACATCATGCAAAATAACATAGAAATATATACCTAGATGAATTCGGGAACATGCCCAAATTCACCTAATAAGAAAATGCAAGTTATAAACTCATGGTAGTCATCCACAAGACTATATAACCATCATCAGCTCCATCATGTATAGTATGGAATAGATACTGTGCAAAAAACATAGCTTTATCTAGGATGAATGTAGAAACTATCTACCTCGTATGCTATTAAAATGTAAGCATGACAGATGTAGCCTATCTCCATTCTAGATCTATGGGGGAATGTAGGATGTCATACATCGGGCAAGGTTTTAGGGAAAGCTCCTATATCCTCCAAATCAATGTGAGCACGTCTTGAGGCTTCCTCCACAACTCTCTCATATCATTCTAGGATCTCATCAATGTGGGTCTTATTTGTTTGTAGAAAATAATTGATGACTTGTAATTCGTGGCCGCTGGGCTACTTGGTTCTTGACAAGAAGAGTTCTCTACTAATATCTAGACCCAATGGATGAGGTTTTGGGACTGGCAGAGAGAAAGAGGCTCCCTCTAAGAGTCTGAAAAAACTCATGAACCTGGTCTGGGTTGATCTGGATTGCAGAGTCAGTTCCTCTAAAAGCTTCTCTCTGTGTCTATGTAGCTCTATGAGAAATAAACCCAAGCATCTCTGCTGAGGATATTCAATCACTCTACTGACTGAACTAAAACCCTCTTTAAATAAATGGTGATATCTCCCCCTAATCTCTAGTATATTGGATGTCTATAGACAGTGCTCCTCGAACTCTACCTCTTTATGCCATAGTTTGCATTATCTTGGCTCTCTAGGTATCTGTATTGTACATCCAATCTCGAGAGCATGTGAGGATACTCTGAGTTGACAATCTGCATGGCATATGACTTGTACACCTCCATAAAACTAAGTCTCTCAATGATTAAACCATCCTCGGAGAGCCAAAGAAAATGATCTTGGTAGCATTTCATCTTGGCAAGAAGAGGCCTTTACCATAAGAGCACTAGTAGAGGAAGGTGGCCTCGAATTGCCATTGTTGTTGCCCCCCACAGGTATTTCTTTATTCAATTACAGCACAAGATGTACAACATTATTAGGGTTATCTTCACCAAGTCACAACATGCAGTCCAAACTCTAAGCACGTTGAAAATCAGCCTTTAGAGTCTTGAAATCTGAGATCTCCTTCTAGGGTCAGAGAGAAGGTAGCAATCCTTCAAAATAGGTAAGAAAAATAAAAAAAAAGTTTTTTTTTAAAATTTAGAGAGAGAAAATCAACCATGATTCTAAAGAGAGTGTGCGCAGCCATCAATCGCTTCACACACATGCTTGATACCCACCCAAGTTCAAATACTTTGTGGCAGTGCCATGTAGCACATGCACAATGGTGGCAATGTGTGGTTTATGTGTATAAGAACATAGGTTGATTACAAAGAGAGTGAGAGAAATAGTTGTATTAACATCTACTAAAGGCTAAATTGGCCTATGAGACAGAACTTGTATATACAATACGTCCATGTCCTCTAACATCATGAAAAATAACATAGAAATATATACTTAGAAGAATCTACGAACATGCCCAAATTCACCTTGTAAGAAAGTGCAAGTTATATAACCATCATCAGCTCCATCATGTATAGTATGGAATAGATGCTGTGCAAAAAAACATAGCCCTCCCAAGCCTCAGAAAAATGGGAAAAAATAGGGGAAAAATACGGAGAGTGGGGAAAAATGGGAAAACACCTCATAAGGGGTGGTATCGAATCTTTATACCCAAGTATGCTTAGATAGCATCTCCCCTGACCAAACTTCTAAAAAAGAGTACCCTATTTCAGTGGACCGCTATGTGTCAAAGTGCTTTTGATAAGCCAAAGACCGCCTTAGTAACCAACCCTGTTCTAAAAATGCCAGAGTTTTCCATAGCCTTTGAAGTAGTAAAACAGATGCCAGTAGGAAGGCCATGCAGCAGCCTATGAATCTAGAAAGCTCAGAACGCATGAGAGAAATTATGATGTCCATGAATTGGAGTTACTCTCAGTAGTTTATGCTCTAAAGCTGTGGAGACATTATCTCTTGGGACAGAGATTCACCTTCATGAGACAGATCATGAAAGTCTGAAAGTGGATCTTCACTCGGAAGGATCTCAACATGCGTTAAAGAAGGTGGATGTAGACCTTGCAGGAATTTGATTTTGAGATTAAGTACCAACCAGGGAAAGAAAATGTGATAGCAGATGCGCTCAGTAGGAAAGCCTCCTTGCTTGCAATAACATTGGTGTCAAATCTATTGAGATCAATGAAGCGAGAGAGAAGATCATGCATGATAATTTCTTTACCCCTATTTCTACCCTACTTATGCAGGAAAGCAAGGCTCCTTAGGAGATGAGTCGAGTTCATGGATACAGATTGGACGATGGATGCATGTATTACAATAATCAGCTATGCATTGCCAATGATGAGGGAACAAAGGAAAAAATTCTGAGAGAAGCCCACAATAGCCCGATAGCTAGACATCCAGGGTTCATAAAGACCTACATGTTTGTAAAAAGAGCTTCTTCTGGCCAGGACTCAAAAAGGATGTACTTAATCATGTGCATCAGTGTTTAATATGTCAACAAGTCAAGGCAGAAAGAGTTAAGATGCCATGAAAGCTGCATCCCTTAGACATTCCACAGATGAAGTGGAAATGTGTCAGTATGGATTTTGTTAATGGACTATCGCCAGTGCAATCAGGTTAAAACTCCATTTTTTTGGTAGTTGATAGACTAACCAAGGTTTCTCATCTAATTCCAGTACAAGAAACCTACATTGCAGTGGATGTTGCTAGAGTCTTCCTGAAGGAGATTTTTAGGTTGCATGGCTTACCTAGAAGGATAGTGAGCGATCGAGATCCTAAATTTACGTCAAGGTTCTAGAATGCATTCTTCGAAGCAGTGGGAACTTTCTTAGATCTCAATATAGCATATCAGCCCGAGACAATTGTGGCCAAACAGAAAGAGTGAACCAAGTAATAGATGATATCCTTTGGTCATGGTGTGGCAGAGAACGCAAGAAGCGGTTAAGCTATTTGCATTTGGTTGAGTTTGCTTATAATGCCTCTTACCACGAAGTATCGAGATGAGCCCTTTCAAATCTTTGTACGGACAATATTGCCTCACACCATTAACTTGGTCTGAGACCCATTGATCAGGGTCGAGATGTCCAGACAGATTGTTAAAACCCTAAGATCTCTCTAGATAATTGTTATGCATAAAACATGCATAAATCAGGCATAAACTCAACCACCCAACCACCCCCGAGCCCAAGGGATGCACACATGAATAATGAATGAAATACATCATACCTCTACCTTGATGTCCCATACCATCAAGAGGTATAACACAATCCAATAGCATGTAGCTATAGTGTGAAATGGTAGGTGAGTAGATATGGATCTCTACACAAGAGACCATAGCATAAGCCTCCAAGCCTCCAAGCTCCAAGCCCCCAAGCCCCCTTGAGTGAGCCCCATGCCCCTATTATATAGGAGGGCCCTCAAGTGACTCTTGACTTTCCATTCCTCATGTGTGACCCTTGGATGCCTGACCCTAACCTGAAACCTTAAGGTTAGTCCTAACCCATGCTCCACTAGAGCTTGTTCCCATGCTCCCATGCTCACAAGCCTAATGTGGGTTAGCCTCCTAGTATATGCACACATAATGTGTATATAACATAGCACACATAATGTACATATAACATACTTCCCCTCTCTCAAAACATTGCACTCTTGCAATGAAAAGAAGGAGAACTGCGCTGAACAATCTCAACCGACTCCCAAGTCGAATTCTCAATTTCCCTATCTTTCCACCTAATTTTAACCTCAGGGATTAGTCAACTACAAAGTTTCCTTTCCCTGAATTCAAGTACCTTATCAGGTTCATGTGGAACATAGGATAATTCATCGACTTCAACGAGTTCTTGAGGAGTAGCTGTGTCATCCTCACCTCCCAGTTTTCCTTTCAATCTATCGATATGAAAGACTGGATGAACCCTAACAATTGGAGGTAGTCTTAGTTCATACGCAACCGTGCCAATCCGATATATAACTCGAAATGGACCACAATATCTAGGAGATAAATTCGAGCATTTTTCCATTGACAAAGTCTGAAAATCTTTAAGAACATTAAAATAAACCAACGCTCCTGGTTCAAAAGACCGAGATAAGCGTCTCCTATCAGCATAAAACCGTGCCCTATCATGAGCACTCCTGATAGAATCTCGAGCTTCGGTCAGAATTTCCTACATATCTCGCAAGAAATCCCTCGATGCATCAAGCTCGATGTCCTTAAGACTGACATCAATAGGTGCCCTGAGTTGATACCCATACATAAGTATGCACGGAATAAAAGCCGTAAATTTAGAACTGTTATAGGTAAATTCCATCATTGGAAGATATTTTCCAATATGATGATTTTCTAGAGACATGCACGAAGCATATCCTCTACAATCTGATTCATACACTCTGTTTGCCCATCAGACTACTGCGGATGATCAGAACAATTCACATTCAAAGTAACTTCTTCGTTGTAAACCTTTCGGAATAAAGTAGGAAAGCATGGCATTATAACAGCAGAAACCAGGGATTCATCGGCGCCCCGACATACCCACATCTGTATATGGAATAATCGACGTCTCGAGTTACCCATATCAACATAGAGTCATCAACGTCTCGATGAGTCATCAACGTCTCGAGTTACCCATATCAACATAGAGTCATCAACGTCTCGATGAGTCACATATGTCCATCCGTAAACCTATCAGGTTGATTGTGTAAATCACCTAAAGTACGGAACTAGAGAAAGAAATGCCAACAAAGGAAGAATCCAAATTTCCTTATCCGAACACAACAAGATAAACTTGTTCGAACTCTAAAGAAAGAGATTTCAACAAGTGAAAATGTCGACGAGATTACACTCATCAAAACATGCAGGTTATAGATAAAAGAAGTTTATCTAGAGAATGCCCACACTATAACTTCTAGTGAATTTAGAAAATAAGATTGTCTTTGAATGTTGAGGTCAACATGCTAAGTGATGTAAGCAAAGCAACAATCTTGAGTCCAAATTATTCCATAAGATAATATATGTGAGGGATCCCTAGCGTCCCATACCACCATGATACCACCCATACATACCTTAACAATTTGAAACTCCCTAGTATGCCGTCTAGGAAAATATGAATAAAATCCTGTATAAAAGGAATAAGATGGCCTTATCCAGACTTTCACATACTAAACCTGTCTCTATATACTTGAGACTACATCAAGGAATAATTCCTTATGAGTACATCATTAGAAAAGAAATTGAATTATTGGCGCCTTTCTAATGATAACTACCCAAAACACAATAAAGTTAGGGTAGAAAAATAACTCACCTAGATATATAAGCAACTAGGTATCCGAGTTGGAATATATACAAGAGTATTAGAAATATACTCCAAAATTACGTGCAAAAAACGAAGGCAAATGCTACCTTCAAAGCACATGTAAATATTCAAAAGATCAAAAGATCCTTATAAAACCATGGATAAAAGCATAAAAGCTCCTTAAATCCATAAAAACCATAGCTGATCATAAAAGTCAATGCATACCATCTAATGGACATAAATCATGCCAAAAGAAGCATTAAAATTGGTGGCTAACTCATCATCAATCCGGAGTATATGAACGTTATGTTGTTCAAATAAAACTCCAAAGTAAGAAAGTGAAACACATGTGTGTAGCACTCAATAAAAAACCCCTAGACACAAGTGAACTAGGCAGCACCTGATGAGTCCATATAAACTTGGAAAACATCCAATAAAATCCACCAAAACAAACCGATCAACTAACCCATGATAGAGGCTTAAGAAATTAAGCACAAGCCACACTTAAATAAGTGCAAAATAAATTATCATGGAAAAGTGTCAAAGGTGAAACACACTTTGAACGTAAATTATAGCCATCAAAAGAAATTAAGGAACGTGTCCAAAAAGAATGGCTAAACAATGGTAAAAAATCATGAATACATCGTTTAGAATTAATCCAAACATAAATATCCATTAATACGAGATATAATCGTATTAATAAAATATGCGAATAACCCGCATCTATCTAATGTCAGCACGAGAAAACGTACCTCAACATTAAATAACCCTCGAAAATATTAAATTCTCGAGGAAAAGAATTATCATGATTTTTTTCTAATTTTCCCAAATTTTAGAGGGCCTCAAAATATAATAATTTTGAAGTCCACCAAACCTATCTTATGGCATTCCAAACCTATATTTTTCCAGAAAATTTTTAGCAATTAAATTTGCCAAAACACCATTGATATTTAAAAAATACCAATTTTTAGGATTTCTAAAAATAATTTCTAGAAATTTCCTAATTTTCCCTGAGAATCCCATCGTTCATGAAATTTCCAATTTCGCCCGACAATTCTCAAATCCAATGAAAATTTTTAATTTTAATGGATTTTTCTAATTTTCTCAGTCAAAAAATATATTTTTAAAGGAATTTGAATGGTCATGGGCGCCCGAATGGACACACCACATGCCAAACACCAACCCCACATTTTTCCGAAATTTAAAATAACCTTTGTCTAATTTTCCACTAATTTTCAAGAATTTTTTGAAATTTTTAATCAACCCCGAACGCATTTAGAATACGAAGGGTCAAAAAATTTCAGAATTCCAACGGTTTTCCCGGAATACGGAAAGCCAAAAGTTTTGGGAAAATGAAAAGACAAAAAAAAAATCGGAATGTGAAAGGTCAAAGGTTTCCGGAATACGGAAGGTCAAAAGTTTTTCCGGAATTCGGAAAGCCAAAAGGTTTCGGGAAAACGGAAAGCCAAAGGTTTTCCGGAAGATGAAAAGCCAAAAATTTTCAGAAAGAAATTTTCAAAAAATTTTCAGAGATTTTTATCTCAAATTTCACATTTTCTGGCTTTTTTTCCAAGCTTTTCCAAATGAAATATTTTGAAAAATATATCTTTTTCTAAAGAAAAGTTTTTTTTTCTCAAAAAAAATTATAAAGCTTTTAACTTAAAGCTTTTAAAAAAAATTTATAGAGGGGGGGGGCGACTTTTGGCCGCCGGCTGCTGCGCAGCCCCCCGCCGGCTGCTGCGTGCAAAAACCAGAGAGTAGGAGGTAGCATTATCCTCTCCTCTCTCTTCTCTTCTCTCTATCCTCTTCATACCCACTCCAACATCTCCCTCTCTTCTCTACTCCTCTGTTAATCAAAGATTAACTAAATCCATGATTAAGTTTTTAATTAAACATATCTTAATCATAATTATTATTAATTATGATTAATGTTTAAAAAAAATCATTTTAAAGAGATTTTCTCACGGAAAAGAGAAGGAAAAATCAGATTTGAGAGACGGAGAGAGTCCCACGCACACGGGAGAGCAATTCATGCATCAAGACACTGTCCCCTACTGAATTTTCAGTAGAAATTGGCAGAAATTTGATCGCATTCCCGCGGAAAAAAACCCGCAAAAATGTATAAAAATACATTTTAATCATAAAAATGCTCAAAAAATTAGAAAAAATTTTCTAAAAATTCTAGAAATTCAGGGAATCCATCCTACAAAAATATCCACCATAAACTTTATGGTATTTTTGTAAAAAATTCCATTAATGCTCAATTTTAACCATAAAAAATAGGAAAAAAATAGCATTAACTCACGGAATTTCCCCGCAACGTCGATTCGTCCATTGAATTGTAGTTACACACGTTCCAATCACCATATTGATTATCCACGTGCAATTCATCAACACAAATCAACAAAAGATAACATTTTATTAGTAAATATTAAAATTTACTAAAAAAAATCAACAATTAAATAGAGATTGCTCTGATACCACTGTTAAAACCCTAAGATCTCTCTAGATAATTGTTATGCATAAAACATGCATAAATCAGGCATAAACTCAACCCAACCATCCCCGAGCCCAAGGGATGCACACATGAATAATGAATGAAATACATCATACCTCTACCTTGATGTCCCATACCATCAAGAGGTATAACACAATCCAATAGCATGTAGCTATAGTGTGAAATGGTAGGTGAGTAGATATGGATCTCTACACAAGAGACCATAGCATAAGCCTCCAAGCCCCCAAGCTCCAAGCCTCCAAGCTCCAAGCCCCCTTGAGTGAGCCCCATGCCCCTATTATATAGGAGGGCCCTCAAGTGACTCTTGACTTTCCATTCCTCATGTGTGACCCTTGGATGCCTGACCCTAACCTTAAACCTTAAGGTTAGTCCTAACCCATGCTCCACTAGAGCTTGTTCCCATGCTCCCATGCTCACAAGCCTAATGTGGGTTAGCCTCCTAGTATATGCACACATAATGTGTATATAACATAGCACACATAATGTACATATAACACAGATGCTAG
>NC_141100.1:41458253-41609919 GCF_041138505.1 Cibotium barometz | reverse complement strand
GACAAACTAAGTTATATTTTTCAACTCTGAAGCAAGTACATTGTTATTTACAATGGGTATGTTACAAGGAAGACCCTTCCCCCAGAATACTTTCTCAGGAGGACCACCTATTTTAAGGATTCAGAATGATGAACTCAGAAGTGAGAACCGGTGTTTTGGATGCCAAGGTTTTGGTCATCAGTTAAAAGACTGCCCAACTCCTGCCATGTCAAGGGGACAGGGAAGTCTAGGACCCCGAATTCAGAGACCAATCCCTTCATACCAGTCTAATCAGGATCCGTCTCGCCCAAGCCAAGACAGGGAAGTCTAGGACCCCGAATTCAGAGACCAATCCCTTCATACCAGTCTAATCAGGATCCGTCTCGCCCAAGCCAAGGTAACCCCAGAAGAACTCCAACTCAACCATCTGCCTCTATCCAGAGTAACCTCAGAACTCCTTTCCAGAACAGGGGCAACCAAAGAGAAAGAATTCCACCTCAGACTGCAGCAGCCAGAGCAGTCACAATTTCAGAAGAAGTAGAAGAGGAAAAAAGGGCAGATCTATACTGCAATTGAAAACCAGGGGCTTAACCGACAGTTCTCAAGTCATCCATACTCCAGCAGAATACCAGGGAAAAAAATCGACCGTCCACTTCCAAGGCGTAACATTGAAAGTGATTGAAGAAGAAGATGAAGATGAAAGAGATCATACTCCACCTGCGAGATGAGGACATCTCGCATTTTTTAAGTGGGGTAGAATGTAAGATTCCTCCCCCAGCCCCTTTTTGATGTCTAGTATCTTCCCTTGTAATCAATCCCTCTTCAGAAATATAAAGACCTTGTTTCTAACTGTTTTAACATAGAGAGAAAAAATATTCTAGAGAGAGAATATTCAGATTTTTAATATTTTTGGATAGAAAATTATCTCATCGTATTAAAATAAGTTCCCCTGAAACAGAAATTCAAAAAGAACTTTTCAATGTGCAACTGGAATTAATTGGAAATAGGTATAAAGGACCTTAGCCTAAGGGTCTAGATTTTCAGAAATTTTTGGATTGTGGTCCAATTAAGGTTCCTATGGGCTAATAGCATCAATCCATGTGTAGGGAGGAGATAAATCCAATTTGTAAAAGAAGATACCCAAAAATGAGTAAATGCTCACATAAGATGAATAGTTGAAAATGTACAAGGTTTATTAGTAAAAAAACTATGAGCAATATTAAAATATATGAGATATTTTGGGTATAATGATTCCATTTTGACACATATGTAAGGAAGGGGAGTTCTTTAAAGGAGGTGCATATTTCACATAAGATGAAGAGTTGAAAATGTACAAGGTTTATTTAGTAAAAAACTATGAGCAATATTAAAAATATGAGATATTTGGGTATAATGATTCCATTTTGACACATATGTAAGGAAGGGGAGTTCTTTAAAGGAGGTGCATATTTCACATAAGATGAAGAGTTGAAAATGTACAAGGTTTATTAGTAAAAAACTATGAGCAATATTAAAAATATGAGATATTTGGGTATAATGATTCCATTTTGACACATATGTAAGGAAGAGGAGTTCTTTAAAGGAGGTGCATATTTCACATGCTTGAATGAGTTTTAAACTCATAAAAATTGAGATATTTCATCTCTCCTCTCTCCTCATTCAAGTCTAGTTCCAAAAAGTTAGCTTAACTGACCTAAAAATGGTTAAAAATTGACCAAACTGATTTGGAAAATTCTAGAATCAGTTTGTTTGATTAGGAGCTCAATTTTTCCTATAAATAGAAGCCTCCCCCTTGTTGAAAAATATATAATGTTTATGCATCGTTACTCTACTCCACCTAAGCCAAGAACTGTGAATTCATTAATAATTCACTAGTTTTTGGAGCTTCCCTCTTTCTTCAATCCCCATTAGTGGCTCCATCAACATACTTAACCAATTGATTGGTTGGGGGCCTCTACCGTGAACAAAGAATCAAGAAAATTGTAAGGTAAATGGTGAATTTTGATCTTTTCTATAATTCCTCAATGTTTCTCTCTTCTCAACCCCTCTCAAGCTTGAGAAGCTTAATTGGAATGATTTTTGAATGCTATTGAAGTTAATTGATGAATGTTAGTGAAGAGTTACATAATTTGATGAATGCTATTGAAGTTAATTGATTAATGATAGTTAAGAATCACATAAATTTCCATTTATGCTTAATTCTAATGGTTTTTATGTAATTTCTCTCTCTCACTCAAGAAATGGTCATACTCATGACCCATTCTCAATCCAAATGAAGCTTTTCATAAAGCTTTTCCTTAATCCAAGATTAAGCTATGCTTGAGGCCAACTTAATGGCTTTTTTCTATGCTTTTAGTTTATGTATATTGATGATTCAATCCATTATGGATTGATGATCCAATTAGAGACCATTCTAATTATTTTCTTAATGATAAGCTTTATCTCTTAGAAAAATTGAGATTTATCAGTCATAGCAGCGGAGCTATGGCAAAATTTTTATAAAAATTACGTATAAAAAAATTTCATTCAAAGCATAAAAAGAGGACTTCCTACCATATTCTAGAAATTATCATCCTAGATTAATTGAAAGAATTTCATTATAATCATGGAGAAATTAAATTTTTATATTATGCATAAAGGATAAGTTTTTATATCAAAAGTATTACTTTTATCATTTTTATTTACATGCATAGAAGTATGCATAATGGATAAATTTTTATATCAAAAGTGTTACTTTTATCATTTTTATTTACAAATTTTTATATCAAAAGTGTTACTTTTATCATTTTTATTTTCATGCATAGAAGTATGCATAATGGATAAATTTTTATATCAAAAGTGTTACTTTTTATCATTTTTATTTTCATGCATAGAAGTATGCATAATGGATAAATTTTTATATCAAAAGTGTTACTTTTATCATTTTTATTTTCATGCATAGAAGTATGCATAATGGATAAATTTTTATATCAAAAGTGTTACTTTTATCACATTTGAAATTCTTGCATAGAGGTATGCATAAAAGATGATTATTATATTGTAAAAATGTTACTTTTATCATAATTGGATTTCATGCATAGAGTTATGCATAAAAGATATTTTTATACTAAAAGTGTGATTTTCATCATAAATAGATTTTATGCATAAATTAGATGCATAAGAGAAATTCTTTTATTCTAAAAGTGTAATTCCTACTAAATTGAATTTATGCATAAAAAGATGCATAAAAGATTGATTTTAATTCAAAAGTGTTATTCTCATCTAAATTGAATTTATGCATAAGAAGATGCATAAAAGATTGATTTTAATTCAAAAGTGTCATTCTCATCTAAAATGAATTTATGCATAGGAAGATGCATAAAAGATTGAATTTTAATTCAAAGTGTCATTCTCATTTAAAATGAATTTATGCATAGGAAGATGCATAAAAGATTGATTTTTATTTCGAAAGTGTTAGTATCGTTAAATGGAATTTATGCATAATTAGATGCGTAAAGAAAGTTTATATCAAATTAGATTGATTTTTATTTCGAAAGTGTTAGTATCCTTAAATGGAATTTATGCATAATTAGATGCGTAAAGAAATTTTATATCAAATATAAGAATTCCCTTATATTCTATTAATAGATATGGGAAGGGATAGGATGCGATAAGAGATGTATGTATGTGGATGTGTGGATGTGGAGATGGGAGTGTGGATGTATGAATGTGAAAATGGATGTATGCATGAAGCTGTATATGCATAGATGTGAATGTGGATGTAGATGTGGCTGTATAGATGTGAATGTAGATGTGGCTGTATAGATGTGAATGTGGAATGTGGATGTGGATGTATGTATGTATGTGGATGTATAGATGTGAATGGGAATGTGGAGGTGGATGTATGTGAATGTGGATGTAGATGTGGATGTATGTATGTGTGTGGATGTAGATGTGGATGTATAGATGTGAATGGGAATGTGGATGTGGATGTATGTGAATGTGGATGTAGATGTGGATGTATGTATGTATGTGGATGTGGATGTATGAATGAGGACATGGATGTATGTATGTATGTAGATGTGGATGGATGTATGTATGTATGTATGTGGATGTGGATGTATGAATGAGGACGTGATAGTGGATGTATGTATGTATGTGGATGTGGATGTATGAATGAGGACGTGATAGTGGATGTATGCATGTGGATGTGGATGTATGGATGTGGATATGGATGTGTATGTATGAATGTGGATATGGGATGTGGATGTATAAATGAGGATGTGAAAATGGAGGTAAGCATGTAGATGTGGATGTATGGATGTGAATGTGGATGTGGATGTGGATGTATGGATGTGGATATGGATGTGAATATATGATATGTGATGTGAAGGAATCTGAAGTGAAGAGATGGAAAATGATGTGATTGGATGAGTACACACATAAATGGAATGTGGAATAAGTAATGTGGATTAATGAGGGATAATGTGGAAAAATGAGAGTTAATATAGAAATTGTATTTGTAAACTATTTGTAAATGCTGTTTGTAAATGGCTGTTTTATGTCAAGAATGCTGGGAAAGCATTTTGACCGTCTTGTGATTAAGATCGTGGAGACCTTAAAGTTGCAACTGCTGACGGAGAGTCAATGGAGGACGTCTCGCGTAGCAAGGTCGGCCGAGGTCTTGACCAGCCTCGGTTCGATTAAAATGGTGAGCTTCCGGTACAGTGGATGAGGGACCAAGGAAGCGGCCTAGGAGTGAAGCGCTAGGTCACCTGCGAAGGATCCTAGAGGGTGATGACCATACGGTGCTCGGGCTCTGGGTCGCCCAAGATACCCATGCGTGCGTCGAGGAAGATATTGGAACAAGGAGTAAGAGTTGTTTTGTGAAACCGGGCATGGATCTGGTTGATTGACCTTGCTGGTCTTCAATGGATGAGTCCATGGCTCTTTATATGGATCTATTGGTTGATCTTGCTGGTCTTCAATGGATGAGTCCATGGCTCTTTATATGGATCTATTGGTTGATCTTGCTGATCTTCAATGAGAGTCCATCTTGATTTTTATAAGTGATTATATTGTCGAGTATTATGGGCTAGGAACTATTGAAAAGGCCCCTGTGTGGACAGGTGGTGAGCGTTCTAGTTGCCAATGATGCCATAGATATTCTGATGAAGGAATGATGGGAAATTATGAATCAACTGGATAAATTGGAAGATTGTGATCAGTGGTACTATGGTTTCATTAAAGGATTGTTTTAAAGTTAGCTGATGCTAAGAAAAAGGCAATTTCATATTGGGTGTGTAAGTGGTGTGGCTAGTTTTATGTTTGCATGAACTTCCGGCTAGGGGGCCTTGGAACTCTTTTCCTTGGTACTCGGGACAAAACCTAACCAAATTCCAAATTGGATCCCATCACTACAGTGGTTGGGCAGTTGGCTAACCCATGGGATCGGATAAGGTTAGGCTGGACTGATGGATCCGTAAATCGAGATTTAAATTCTATTATTACGATAGATGAAGTAAATTCCGGATAGTAATTGTTCTATGGATAGGAATCAACGGCTGTGCCTCTTGATGGGAAAAAAAGCGTTGATCCCAATGATCCAAGTGCAAGTTTCTTCCTTGATCTGACCAAGTACCGTTAGAGGTGCAGTCGGATCAGTTTGATCAGTTAATGATCTTGACTACGTTAGAGTAAAGAGTTATCCTGGTGGAATCGCCCGTACTTTCCGGGTAAGGGGAGTTTTTCCGGGTTCGATTTTGGAAAAACCGACGGATTAGTCTCTTGTCCGGATATCCGTGTGGACGAGGCCCCGAGTGTGGGTCCCTGCCCCGCGCATGAAGTGCTACTTCCACTGCTAGTACCCCGAATCCATTGCGTGGTGGGAACAGGGATCTCACAGAAAACTTAGATGGTTTTTGCGTGTCTAATCCTTCAATTTGATGCTATGTATTCACTGATTCAAACTCCTCAATCAAGTTAACTAATGTCTTGAATGGATTCCTAAGTTTCTGAGAATTACATGAAATCAGGTATCTTACTTGCATTGATGCCCCGCTCGTAAGGAAAGTGGAAATGGGTGCAACATATTTTAGTGGAGTTCAAGCCATTAGACCTACCCAAGGAGCTCATAATAGAATGGTAGTGGTAAAATGATGAGCTCATGCTAGTAGGCCTACCCTAAGGAGTTCATGATAGAACATTTTTTTGGGAATCATTCCTAGTTATACTCTACATAGTGTATTCCCACATCAGTTTGCCTGATAATAAAAAAAGTTTTCTTTGTCTTGCATCCTCAATTTATGCTATATTTGGTATCAAAGTGTGAACTTTTTCTATTTTCATTGGATGCTTTCTAATTATCGTTAGGTACTCAGATGAAGAGAGAGAGAGAGAGAGAGAGAGAGATCAAATGAAGAGGCCAAAAATCAAGATTTGAACTTGGGTCAGCAGGTTGAAAGCCCAGTAGACTAGTCTTCTTTTTTGTGAGCTTTGGACATCTCTGTGACTTTTGAATAAGGACTCAAAGGTTTTTTTGGGGTTTCTTGTATATTTGAAGGCTTGCTATGAAGATTTTGAAAGTCATAGAGCATATAGATAAAGCATTGCAGGAAGAGAATATGACATTTTTCTAAGAAATTCCAAGGTATCTATGCCTTGAACCAAGAAAAAGAGCATGTATATGCATCCTCGACAAACGAGATTTTGATCACTGTGCGCTTTTGCCGCACAGATCATAGCTGGGGACTTGCCGAGCACCGTATGCGAGCCACGAATGGCTACAAGCATACAACCAGGGAAGTAAGCTCAAACAGAATGCAAGGGTGTGTCACTCACCGCTCTAACCGCCGCTGTGAAGGATTCCCGCGTTGCAGTGGAAGAAGGAGCTACCGTCGTCGCTCTACCGCCTCTCCGCCGCCGTGCCGCTACACAGTGCTCGATCGTTCTCTCACTCTCTCTCTCTCTCTCTCACACACACACACACACACACGCAGGAGAAGGAAACCAAGGAGATAAGGCAAGAGCACTCTCGTATTCACAACACATGAGAATGAGGATTTTAGGGTTACATTTGACTCTTATAGGTGACCTGGACGTTCACACTTAAACGCCCATACATGGCCGGCCGACCCTAACCCTTATCCTACTGATATTCAAGGTGCGCCTCTCATCGGCGATTACCCAATCCCTTCATCCTTAACATATGGTGCCACAAGCTCGGCCCATGACTCAGAATATTTAAATTAATGACGTAAAACATAGTACGTCTCAATGTCCGTCATAGGTTAACATGCCCCCCTTCCTGATGTAGATTCTGTCCTCGGAAGCTATGGTATGGTAAGCTCGATGGGGTTGTTGTGGTAGACCGTCTGCAAAACAGGGAAGTAGAGTGAAAGTATGCTGGAATTCAAAAGATATAAAGTGTATAAATTCAAGCATGTTAGACCACAATGGATATTGCTATGAGAACTTAGTTTAAGGGGTCACATGAATGAGCTAGTGTAGCAAATTAACAGGAGTTTAATAATTATTGAAAGTAAATCAAGAGTTAGCAAGGTGTCAAAGGTTAATCAAGGTTTATAACTGGCCTAAGTCAAGGAAAATAACCAAGCTTAATAAATAAACAGATGACCACACTGTGTCTACTCTAAGAACAAGTTAATACCACGAGTCTAGGGACACAAGAAACATTAGAGTTACAAGAGCCTTTTGCCTTTATTTTTTATATTTTTTTTAATGCACGTGACAATTTTTACACACAATGGCGACCTTCCTAAGGCAAAACTACCATCGATCTTGGTACCATGTTTAACACAAGGCATTATCCTGGAATCTATTAGTTCACCTTAGGCAAGGCTACCCCCTACCAACCAAGGCATTATCCAGGAATCTATTAGTTCACCTTAGGCAAGGCTACCCCCTACCAACCAAGGCATCGGTCTGGAGTAGAATACTCCAAGTATCAATAAGGCGATAGGCCAACATTAAAGCACATCATAGACTTGTATTGTCATTTATTGTAGACTCTTTTTTTTTAAAGATCTATTTCTTTTGATCTTCGCTCCTGAACTATAATTTGTCTTGCATCCTTTCGACAAAGGGGTAATAGCTATGTCCTAGAGGTCAACACACACATGGCCAGGTGTCAAACATTAAGATGGTTTGACCCTAGACCTAAGACAATCGTATTCTAAGGTTAACTAAAGACGTCATGCTGCCTAGGAATATTTCCAATAAAGTTAAGCTCATTAATGATTTACACTAGCATGCAAGCAACTTCAAAAATAGTACATTGACAATTTCCATGTGGTCATGCATTATAGTTTATGCAATTAATTGAACAGTAAAAACGAAAGAGAGTGGGTATGGAAGAATTACACCTGTATTTTGGAGATCTCCTTGATTCGATGAGAGAAATGCCTGTAATTTGATTAGATATTTATGTATGAGCGTTGCCGCTATTTCAGGACTTGAAAGCGAACCCACCTCAAACTTTTCAACCTGTACAACCAACTAACAAGCACTATACCTCGAGAGGCACATCAGTGTGAAAAATTAAAGACTCGTTTAAGGAATCCAAACTAGAAAAAACTTGAAAACACTAACCTACTTACCAGTCATCACCACACTACTACTACTGAGGATACAGTAAGAGCATGTTGTAGAGTCCTGGCTCTAGCCCTAAGGCTAAGCCTCTATCTGCATCATCCAAATAAATAAAGTCAACCTCAGTAGTGCCACGAGTTTCATCCGTCCATTCATCATTGTCAGATATTTCCTTTTCATTTTTCCATCCACATAAACTCATAAAGAATGTAACCATGCAAGGATAGTCATCTTGTGGAAAAGGGAAGCATTGGGCTATCAGGGATATGTCCTCTACGGAGTAGGGGTCAGTCATGGTCAATAGGCGAATTAGCCATTCTAATTCCTCAACATTTTCCTCTCTGGCTAGTACATCTATATGATCCCATTCAGTTTCAATTACAGGATAGCACATGTGAAATATCTGAGAAAGGTATAGATGATACCTCTCACCAAAGGTGGGAGTGGGTGAAGTGTATGATGATCGTGCATCTGCCATATCTGCAAACACAGATATAGCATCAGTAGGTTTATGACAAATCAATCTAGTTCCTGTTTGTATACGGATATTTTTCTTGTTTTTGTGCTCTTGCTCTTTTTACTATTTTTTGTTTTGTTTTCTTTTTTCTTTTTTTATGTATGAAGCTATATATATACATCCCCTTGAATTTGGTAATTACATGGTCAGGGGAGAATGTTAGGGAGGAAGCAATAGTGTAAGATTCCTCCCCCACCCCCTTTTTGATGTCTAGTATCTTTCCCTGTAATCAATCCCTCTTCAGAAATATAAAGACCTTGTTTCTATCTGTTTTAGCCTAGAGAGAGAAAAATATTCTAGAGAGAGAATATTTAGATTTTGAATATTTTTGGATAGAAAAATATCTCTTCTAATTTAGATGAGTTCCCCTGAAACAGAAATTCAAAAAAGAATTTTCCAATGTGCAATTGGAATTAATTGAAAATAGGTATAAAGAACCTTAGCCTAAGGGTCTAGATTTTCAGAAATCTTTAGACTATGGTCCAATTAAGGTTCCTATGGACCAATAGCATCAATCCATGTGTAGGGAGGAGATAAATCCAACTTGTAAAAAGAAAATACCCAAAAATGAGTAAATGCTCACATGAGGTGAAGAGTTGAAAATGTACAAGGTTTATTAGTAAAAAACTATGTGCAATATTAAAAATATGAGATATTTTGGGTATAATGATTTTATTATGACACATATGTAAGGAAGGGGAGTCCCTTAAATGCTCACATAAGATGAAGAGTTGAAAATGTACAAGGTTTATTAGTAAAAAACTATGAGCAATATTAAAATGATTCCATTATGACACATATGTAAGGAAGGGGAGTTCTTTAAAGGAGGTGCATATTTCACATAAGATGAAGAGTTGAAAATGTACAAGGTTTATTAGTAAAAAACTATGAGCAATATTAAAATGATTCCATTATGACACATATGTAAGGAAGGGGAGTTCTTTAAAGGAGGTGCATATTTCACATAAGATGAAGAGTTGAAAATATACAAGGTTTATTAGTAAAAAAACTATGAGCAATATTAAAATGATTCCATTATGACACATATGTAAGGAAGGGGAGTTCTTTAAAGGAGGTGCATATTTCACATGCTTGAATGAGTTTTAAACTCATAAAAATTGAGATATTTCATCTCTCCTCTCTCCTCATTCAAGTCTAGTTCCAAAAAGTTAGCTTAACTGACCTAAAAATGGTCAATTATTGACCAAACTGATTTAGAAAATTCTAGAATCAGTTTGTTTGGTTAGGAGCTCAATTTTTCCTATAAATAGAAGCCTCCCCCTTGTTGAAAAATATATAGTGTTTATGCATCGTTACTCTACTCCACCTAAGCCAAGAACTGTGAATTCATTTAATAATTCACTAGTTTTTGGAGCTTCCCTCTTTCTTCAATTCCCATTAGTGGCTCCATCAACATACTTAACCAATTGATTGGTTGGGGGCCTCTACCGTGAACAAAGAATCAAGCAAGTTGTAAGGTAATTAGTGAATATTGATCTTTCTATAATTTCTCAATGTTTCTCTCTTCTCAACCCCTCTCAAGCTTGAGAAGTTTAATTGGTATGGTTTTTTTTAAATGCTATTGAAGTTTGAATAGTAGTGAAGAGTTACATAATTTAATAAATGCTATTGAAGTTAATTTTCATTTATGTTTAAATTCTAATGATTTTTATGTAAATTCTCTCTCTCACTCAAGAAATGGTCATACTCATGACCCGTTCTCAATCCAAATCAAGCTTTTCATAAAGCTTTTCCTTAACCCAAGATTAAGCTATGCTTGAGGCCAAATTAATGGCTTTTTTCTATGCTTTTAGTTTATGTATATTGATGATTCAATCCATTATGGATTAATAATCCAATTAGAGATCATTTTAAGTATTTCCTTAATGATAAGCATTATCCCTTAGAAAAATTGAGATTTATCAGTCATAGCAGCGGAGCTATGGCAAAATTTTTATAAAAATTATGCATAAAATAATCTCATTCAAAGCATAAAAAGAGGACTTCCTACCATATTCTAGGAATTATCATCCTAGATTAATTGAAAGAATTTCATTACAATCATGGAGAAATTGAATTTTAATATCATGCATAAAGGATAAGTTTTTATATCAAAAGTGTTATTTTTACCATTTTTATTTCATGCATAGAAGTATGCATAATGGATAAATTTTTATATCAAAAGTGTTATTTTTACCATTTTTATTTTCATGCATAGAAGTATGCATAATGGATAAATTTTTATATCAAAAGTGTTATTTTTATCATTTTTATTTTCATGCATAGAAGTATGCATAAAGGATAAATTTTTATATCAAAAGTGTTATTTTTATCATTTTTATTTTCATGCATAGAAGTATGCATAAAGGATAAAATTTTATATTAAAAGTGTTACTTTTATCATTTTTAATTTTCATGCATAGAAGTATGCATAAAGGAAAAATTTTTATATCAAAAGTGTTATTTTTATCATTTTTATTTTCATGCATAGAAGTATGCATAAAGGATAAATTTTTATATCAAAAGTGTTATTTTTATCATTTTTATTTTCATGCATAGAAGTATGCATAAAGGATAAAATTTTATATTAAAAGTGTTACTTTTATCATTTTTAATTTTCATGCATAGAAGTATGCATAAAGGAAAATTTTTTATATCAAAAGTGTTACTTTTATCATATTGGATTTCACGAATAGAGGTATGCATAAAAGTTGATTATTTTATTATAAAAGTGTGACTTTTATCATAATTGAATTTCATGCATAGAGGTATGCATAAAAGTTGATTATTTTATTGTAAGAGTGTTACTTTTATCATATTGGATTTCATGCATATAGGTATGCATAAAAGATATTCTTTTTATACTAAAAGTGTGATTTTCCTCATAAATGGATTTTATGCTTAACTTAGATGCATAAGAGAAATTCTTTTATTCTAAAAGTGTAATTCCTACCAAATTGACTTTATGCATAAGAAGATGCATAAAAATAAAAAATAAAAAAATAAATTGATTTTTAATTCAAAAGTGTCATTCTCATCTAAATTGAATTTATGCATAGGAAGATGCATAAAAGATTGAATTTTTAATTCAAAAGTGTCATTCTCATCTAAATTAAATTTATGCATAGGAAGATGCATAAAAGATTGAATTTTAATTCAAAAGTGTCATTTTCATTTAAAATGAATTTATGCATAGGAAGATGCATAAAAGATTGATTTTTCTTCGGAAGTATTAATCTCCTTAAATGGAATTTATGCATAAGTAAATGTGTAAAGAAATCTTATATCAAATATAAGAATTCTCTTGCATTCTATAAATAGATATGAGATGTGATAGGATGTGATAAGAGGTGTATAAGAGGTGATAAGAGGAGATAAGATGAATTAAGATGTGATAAGATGTGTATGGGATGAGGTAAGAAGTGTATGTGATAGGATAAGATGTATATGGGTTGTGATAGGGCGAGAATGGATGTGATGTAAAAGATTAGTTGTGAAGGCATATGGGGTTATATGAATGGGAATGTGGAAATGGATGTATGTATGTGGATGTGTGGATGTGGAGATGAGAGTGTGGATGTATGAATGTGAAAATGGATGTATGTATGAAGATGTATAATGTGGATGTATAGATGTGAATGTGGAATGTGGATGTGGATGTGGATGTATAGATGTGAATGTGGAATGTGGATGTGGATGTATGTATGTATGTGGATGTAGATGTGGATGTATGTATGTATGTGGATGTAGATATGGATGTATAGATGTGAATGGAAATGTGGATGTGGATGTATGTGAATGTAGATGTGGATGTGGATGTATGTGAATGTGGATGTAGATATGGATGTATAGATGTGAATGTGGAATGTGGATGTGGATGTATGTATGTATGTGGATGTATAGATGTGAATGGGAATGTGGATGTGGATGTGAATGTATGTATGTATATGGATGTGGATGTATGAATGAAGACGTGATAATGGATGTATGCATGTGGATGTGGATGTATAGATGTGGATATGGATGTGTATGTATGAATGTGGATATGGGATGTGGATGTATAAATGAGAATGTGAAAATGGAGGTAAGCATGTAGATGTGGATGTATGGATGTGAATGTGGATGTGGATGTGGATGTATGGATGTGGATATGGATGTGAATATATGATATGTGATGTGAAAGAATCTGAAGTGAAGAGATGGAAAATGATGTGATTGGATGAGTACACATATAAATGGAATGTGGAATAAGTAATGTGGATTAATGAGGGATAATGTGGAAAAATGAGAGTTCGATTTAGAAACTGTATTTTGTGACTGTTTGTAAATGACTGTTTTATGTCAAGAATGCTGGGGAAGCATTTTGACCATCTTGTGGATTAAGGTCATGAAGACCTAACTGTTAAAGTTGCAACTGCTGACGGAGAGTCAATGGAGGACGTCTCGCGTAGCAAAGTCGGCCGAGGTCTTGACCAGCCTCGGTTCGATTAAAATGGTGAGCTTCCGGTACGGTGGATGAGGGACCAAGGAAGCGGCCTATGAGTGAAGCGCTAGGTCACCTGCGAAGGATCCTAGAGGGTACTGACCATACGGTGCTCGGGCTCTGGGTCGCCCAGGATACCCACGCGTGCGTCGAGGAAGATATTGGAACAAGGAGTAAGAGTTGTTTTCTGGAACCGGGCATGGATCTGGTTGACTGACCTTGCTGGTCCTCAACGGATGAGTCCATGGCTCTTTTATATGGATCTGTTGGTTGATCTTGCTGATCTTCAACGAGAGTCCATCTTGATAAGTGATTATATTGTTGAGTATTATGGGCTAGGAACTATTGAAACGGCCCCTGTGTGGACAGGTGGTGAGCGTTCTAGTTGCCAATGATGCCATAGATACTCTGATGAAGGAATGATGGAAAATTATGAATCAACTGGATAATTTGGGAGATTGTGATCAGTGGTACTATGGTTTCATTAAAGGATTGTTTTAAAGTTAGCTGATGCTAAGAAAAAGGCAATTTTCATATTGGGTGTGTAAGTCGTGTGGCTAGTTTTATGTTTGCATCAAATTCCGGCTAGGGGGCCTTGGAACTCTTTTCCTTGGTACCCGGGACAAAACCTAACCAAATTCCAAATTGGATCCCATCACTACAGTGGTTGGGCGGTTGGCTAACCCATGGGATCGGATGGGGTTAGGCTGGACTGATGGATCCGTAAATCGAGACTCAATTTCTGTTATTACGATAGATAAAGTAAATCCCGGATAGTAATTATTCTATGGATAGGAATCAACGGCTGTGCCTCCTTGGTGGGGAAAAAAGCGTTGATCCCAATGATCCAAGTGCAAGTTTCTTCCTTGATCTGACCAAGTATCTTTATAGATACAGTCGGATCTGTTTGATCAGTAAGAGTTTTGACTACGTTAGAGTAAAAATTATCCTGGTGGAATCGCCCGTGCTTTCCGGATAAGGGAAGTTTTTTCGGGTCTGGTTTTGGAAAAACCGACGGATTAGTCTTTTGTCCGGATATCCGTGGACGAGGCCCCGAGTGTGGGACCCTGCCTCGCACAAGAAGTGCTACTTCCGCTGCTAGTACCCCAAATCCGTTGCGCGGTGGGAACAGGGATCTCACAGTTGGTATCAGAGCATTTGGTTAATAAAGATCAACTGAGAAGACAAATATGTCAAAAATTTATCAAGAAGCACAAAAAGGTTGTAATTGTGTGATATAATTCATACAATTTGATATTTAAACTGAAATTCGTAATTTGGTAATTGGGTCTTCAGCTGCAAGTACCGCAATTATATAGAATCCCTGACTTGCTTGAGGCCTAGACATGATGGTATTTACCTTATAATTCCAAGAGCCACGACTACCCGTATATACCGAGAGTATACTGCAGCTCTTTACTGACAGTATATACGAGTAAATCTAAGACTTGAAATTATAAGCGTTAATGCTATCCAGATGATGAATTCGAATGTGGTTGATATGATTTTTAATTCTGTTTGAGAATTGATGAATTGAATTGGATTCTGATTGAAAATTCTGATTGAAAAATGATGATTTCTGAAATTAGTTGAAATATAAAAATCTGAACAAAACCACAATGAGGATGAATGGGACGAGTCCCAATGATGATATTCATAACTGGAATGATGATAATGAATTCAGCAAATCACTATGAGATTAGTGGGTTGTGCTGTCAAATTGTTACTGTTAACACTTGATCAGTAGATCAAGTTAAGGGATGACAAATTGAGAACTTGCTTGACTGAAATTCCCATGGAGGAATGTTCAGAAGGAAATTTTTCGGTCTAATGGACCATTATCATGTTAAAGATATGAATGATATGATCTGAATATTAATGATGAGTTCTATATAAGGGATATTTATCCCAGTGTTCTGCTGGGTTGACCAGAATATAAGGAACCCCAAAATAAAATTGGATGTTAAGAAAAAGAGTTGTCCTCTACCTTGCGAGATGAGGACATCTCGCACTTTTTAAGTGGGGTAGAATGTAAGATTCCTCCCCAACCTTCGAGGTATACAAGAGTAAGAATCTCCCTTTCTGATCTTATAATTATTCCCTCTCTAAAATAAAAGAAAGTTTTGTTTAACAAAGGAAGACCCTTTTCCTAGAATACTTCTCAAGAGTCCCACCTGTTTTAAGGATTCAGAACAATGAGTTCAGAAGTGAGAATCGATGTTTTGGATATCAAGGTTTTGGTCTTCATTCGAGTACGGCCCAAAAGAAGTTCTTTATCTCTTGGGGAGTATATGAAGTTATCCCCCAGATATTGTGAGCCTTATATCTGAATTCAATGAAAGTAGGTGACTTAGCCTACAAGCTTCTTTTATCTCTTCATCTCAAAATTCTTAATGCCTTCTATAGAAAAATGTGTCAAACCCAAATCATGGAAAGACGGTAAAACTTCAGTGGCAAGTTACCGTTGGCTTCTAAGTTACGCTAGCTCCTTCCTTTATATAAGTCGTAACTTTTACTTGTCGCTCACAGTAATCTTACTTCCATCGATCTCCTTTCTTTCTTAATCTCCTTCATGGCTTGGCAACAAGAACTAGTTTTATCCCTAATGATTTCTCACCTTCAAGACGCAAGGGAGTCTGTGAAGAAAGATTTTATAGAGCAGTATGAGCGCTCACTTTTCCCTCACTTGGGAACTTTTGTAGCGCAGACAAAATGGCGGACCTATCAAGACATAACTAGGGTAACACCCTGGGGTCAGCAGCACTTTCGTAACAATGTCCGCTTGGCCATGGTTATTGAAGCTTTGGGTTTGGGTCCCCGATACTAAAATTAATGGCTTTTTTCTATGCTTTTAGTTTATGTATATTGATGATTCAATCCATTATGGATTAATAATCCAATTAGAGATCATTTTAAGTATTTCCTTAATGATAAGCATTATCCCTTAGAAAAATTGAGATTTATCAGTCATAGCAGCGGAGCTATGGCAAAATTTTTATAAAAATTATGCATAAAATAATCTCATTCAAAGCATAAAAAGAGGACTTCCTACCATATTCTAGGAATTATCATCCTAGATTAATTGAAAGAATTTCATTACAATCATGGAGAAATTGAATTTTAATATCATGCATAAAGGATAAGTTTTTATATCAAAAGTGTTATTTTTACCATTTTTATTTCATGCATAGAAGTATGCATAATGGATAAATTTTTATATCAAAAGTGTTATTTTTACCATTTTTATTTTCATGCATAGAAGTATGCATAATGGATAAATTTTTATATCAAAAGTGTTATTTTTATCATTTTTATTTTCATGCATAGAAGTATGCATAAAGGATAAATTTTTATATCAAAAGTGTTATTTTTATCATTTTTATTTTCATGCATAGAAGTATGCATAAAGGATAAAATTTTATATTAAAAGTGTTACTTTTATCATTTTTAATTTTCATGCATAGAAGTATGCATAAAGGAAAAATTTTTATATCAAAAGTGTTATTTTTATCATTTTTATTTTCATGCATAGAAGTATGCATAAAGGATAAATTTTTATATCAAAAGTGTTATTTTTATCATTTTTATTTTCATGCATAGAAGTATGCATAAAGGATAAAATTTTATATTAAAAGTGTTACTTTTATCATTTTTAATTTTCATGCATAGAAGTATGCATAAAGGAAAATTTTTTATATCAAAAGTGTTACTTTTATCATATTGGATTTCATGAATAGAGGTATGCATAAAAGTTGATTATTTTATTATAAAAGTGTGACTTTTATCATAATTGAATTTCATGCATAGAGGTATGCATAAAAGTTGATTATTTTATTGTAAGAGTGTTACTTTTATCATATTGGATTTCATGCATATAGGTATGCATAAAAGATATTCTTTTTATACTAAAAGTGTGATTTTCCTCATAAATGGATTTTATGCTTAACTTAGATGCATAAGAGAAATTCTTTTATTCTAAAAGTGTAATTCCTACCAAATTGACTTTATGCATAAGAAGATGCATAAAAATAAAAAATAAAAAAATAAATTGATTTTTAATTCAAAAGTGTCATTCTCATCTAAATTGAATTTATGCATAGGAAGATGCATAAAAGATTGAATTTTTAATTCAAAAGTGTCATTCTCATCTAAATTAAATTTATGCATAGGAAGATGCATAAAAGATTGAATTTTAATTCAAAAGTGTCATTTTCATTTAAAATGAATTTATGCATAGGAAGATGCATAAAAGATTGATTTTTCTTCGGAAGTATTAATCTCCTTAAATGGAATTTATGCATAAGTAAATGTGTAAAGAAATCTTATATCAAATATAAGAATTCTCTTGCATTCTATAAATAGATATGAGATGTGATAGGATGTGATAAGAGGTGTATAAGAGGTGATAAGAGGAGATAAGATGAATTAAGATGTGATAAGATGTGTATGGGATGAGGTAAGAAGTGTATGTGATAGGATAAGATGTATATGGGTTGTGATAGGGCGAGAATGGATGTGATGTAAAAGATTAGTTGTGAAGGCATATGGGGTTATATGAATGGGAATGTGGAAATGGATGTATGTATGTGGATGTGTGGATGTGGAGATGAGAGTGTGGATGTATGAATGTGAAAATGGATGTATGTATGAAGATGTATAATGTGGATGTATAGATGTGAATGTGGAATGTGGATGTGGATGTGGATGTATAGATGTGAATGTGGAATGTGGATGTGGATGTATGTATGTATGTGGATGTAGATGTGGATGTATGTATGTATGTGGATGTAGATATGGATGTATAGATGTGAATGGAAATGTGGATGTGGATGTATGTGAATGTAGATGTGGATGTGGATGTATGTGAATGTGGATGTAGATATGGATGTATAGATGTGAATGTGGAATGTGGATGTGGATGTGGATGTATGTATGTATGTGGATGTATAGATGTGAATGGGAATGTGGATGTGGATGTGGATGTATGTATGTATATGGATGTGGATGTATGAATGAAGACGTGATAATGGATGTATGCATGTGGATGTGGATGTATAGATGTGGATATGGATGTGTATGTATGAATGTGGATATGGGATGTGGATGTATAAATGAGAATGTGAAAATGGAGGTAAGCATGTAGATGTGGATGTATGGATGTGAATGTGGATGTGGATGTGGATGTATGGATGTGGATATGGATGTGAATATATGATATGTGATGTGAAAGAATCTGAAGTGAAGAGATGGAAAATGATGTGATTGGATGAGTACACATATAAATGGAATGTGGAATAAGTAATGTGGATTAATGAGGGATAATGTGGAAAAATGAGAGTTCGATTTAGAAACTGTATTTTGTGACTGTTTGTAAATGACTGTTTTATGTCAAGAATGCTGGGGAAGCATTTTGACCATCTTGTGGATTAAGGTCATGAAGACCTAACTGTTAAAGTTGCAACTGCTGACGGAGAGTCAATGGAGGACGTCTCGCGTAGCAAAGTCGGCCGAGGTCTTGACCAGCCTCGGTTCGATTAAAATGGTGAGCTTCCGGTACGGTGGATGAGGGACCAAGGAAGCGGCCTATGAGTGAAGCGCTAGGTCACCTGCGAAGGATCCTAGAGGGTGCTGACCATACGGTGCTCGGGCTCTGGGTCGCCCAGGATACCCACGCGTGCGTCGAGGAAGATATTGGAACAAGGAGTAAGAGTTGTTTTCTGGAACCGGGCATGGATCTGGTTGACTGACCTTGCTGGTCCTCAACGGATGAGTCCATGGCTCTTTTATATGGATCTGTTGGTTGATCTTGCTGATCTTCAACGAGAGTCCATCTTGATAAGTGATTATATTGTTGAGTATTATGGGCTAGGAACTATTGAAACGGCCCCTGTGTGGACAGGTGGTGAGCGTTCTAGTTGCCAATGATGCCATAGATACTCTGATGAAGGAATGATGGAAAATTATGAATCAACTGGATAATTTGGGAGATTGTGATCAGTGGTACTATGGTTTCATTAAAGGATTGTTTTAAAGTTAGCTGATGCTAAGAAAAAGGCAATTTTCATATTGGGTGTGTAAGTCGTGTGGCTAGTTTTATGTTTGCATCAAATTCCGGCTAGGGGGCCTTGGAACTCTTTTCCTTGGTACCCGGGACAAAACCTAACCAAATTCCAAATTGGATCCCATCACTACAGTGGTTGGGCGGTTGGCTAACCCATGGGATCGGATGGGGTTAGGCTGGACTGATGGATCCGTAAATCGAGACTCAATTTCTGTTATTACGATAGATAAAGTAAATCCCGGATAGTAATTATTCTATGGATAGGAATCAACGGCTGTGCCTCCTTGGTGGGGAAAAAAGCGTTGATCCCAATGATCCAAGTGCAAGTTTCTTCCTTGATCTGACCAAGTATCTTTATAGATACAGTCGGATCTGTTTGATCAGTAAGAGTTTTGACTACGTTAGAGTAAAAATTATCCTGGTGGAATCGCCCGTGCTTTCCGGATAAGGGAAGTTTTTTCGGGTCTGGTTTTGGAAAAACCGACGGATTAGTCTTTTGTCCGGATATCCGTGGACGAGGCCCCGAGTGTGGGACCCTGCCTCGCACAAGAAGTGCTACTTCCGCTGCTAGTACCCCAAATCCGTTGCGCGGTGGGAACAGGGATCTCACAAATAGAATGTCAAGCGTGAGTACATGCTCCCCCTTTCCTTGGGTAGATCATATTTTCTGCAATGATGTCGCAGCCTCTTGGAACCAATTTGTCCAGCGGGTCATAGGTTGTGATGTGGGCAGATAGCTTTTTATGACCCTTGTGGCCACATCCAATTGCAGAGATGGTAGTGTACGCTCCCATTGACGAATGCAAGAAATGGTTTCCGACGATACTATTACAAGGGGAGACGTAGACTCATCGGTTTTTTGTTGGGTGTTGACAAGAGTAGGTGTAGAGCATGTAGAAACTTCTATATCAGCGTGTGCCTGGCATGAGGAGCTAGAAGCTTCATGTGGGTCCCCCCTTCCTGAGCTAGGTGGTAATGATCGATATCGTTTGGGAATCCAAACTAACTCTAGAAGAAGTGGTGCGGAGCACTCTGTTACCTTTCCCTTACCACGGTCTTGAATTGTCGTTGGGGTGGCAACAATTGGTTTGCAAGGTTTTACAGGTGATGTAGAGGGATTCAGCTTATGTTTAGGGACCCAAATTTGGTCATTCCCCTCGTAGTACCCTTGGGCTACTAATAATTTTTTAGGGATCCATCGTGATGTTACATTGCCCTTTCTCGGGTGGGTAGCTGTTTTCTTCCTACGAGGCTTCTTGTCTGAACGAGATTGAGCTGGGGAAGTAGCTGTTAACGAAGCTTTAGGGACCCATTTGTATGTATTTTTTGGCATGGTGAGCGGAGCTTTAGAGACCACCTTGCATGTCTCCACTCTTGGCGTTGAAGCGTTAGAGGGGTGACAAACAATCAAAGATGGTTTTGCCACTGGACTTTGTGATTTTTTGTTATCCAGCATTTTATCCAGAGTCGATGGCTTTTAGGAGCGGGATTTTGAGCGGTCATACTGGTGTTGGTTCTTGCGTTGTGACTCATCTGGTTGCCCAATCGATATTGCACTTGGTGGCCAACATCCATTTGTGCCCTAAGTTTACAGTGCCTTCCATGGTACCAGCAGCAGGCATAACCAAAAAGCTTTGAATTATGGTCCCCTTGTCATAGGCAACCGGAGTGTGCAAAATTCCTGAGACAGGGGTTTTCTTCTTGTTGATACCTTGAACTTGGATAGCACTCTTGGATAAAGGTGGTTTTCCAAGTTGACACCACACGCCATATGATAGCAAATTGTGTTGAGCTCCTGTATCCAATAATGCATTATACAGCACCTCCCCGTAAGGACTCTGTAACTCAATTGGGTATCTTAGAGGTGGGTCAGATTACAGTGAATCCTCCTCTGCCTCCTCGAAAAATACTTGCGTAATTCCCAAGTTGGCTTCTCGTTGGCGCCTAGCACGCTGTTGACGTTCTTTGGCTTCAACTCTCGCTTGTATTTTCTTAAGATCAGCTTGTTCTTTAGCTGCCTTCTTTTGATGGATTGCATATAACTCCTCTTGGCTCAGGGGGTCATAGTATCTTTTGAATTTACTCCCATTAAGGAATCCAATGGTTTCAACTTTCGTTGAGAGTTTCAACTCGGATGGTACCTTGCGGGGTAATTTCACATACTCTATATGGTCCCTTACCAGCATATTTGAGCTTCTTCTTTTCGTTATGCACTCCATACATCAGGACTTTATCCCCAAACCTTGATGTCCTTGTCCTTCAGGTGGTGAGATCAAACCATTTTTTCCTTCTATCCTTCTCCACAAGGGCATTGTACACAGCCAATTGTCTCTCTTCCGTTTAGCCGCTCAAGGATATACAAACGCTCTACTAAGGGATTACCATCCCAACCCTCTTGAGTAGGGACACGAAGACTAGGAATGACAAATTCCCATGGCATGACCGCTTCTTGGCCATATACCATTTTGAACGGTGTGCAATTAATAGCCACTTTGTACGCAGTACGATAGGCCCATAAAGCTGTTGTAAGCTTTAGATCCCAATCCGTGCGATGAGCTTCAACTGTCTTTGTTAAAACAGAGATTAAGGTCTTGTTGGTACTCTCGGCTTGGCCATTCGCTTTGCGGATAGTAAGGAGTAGATTTATGATGGGATATCATGAAATTTGTTGTGAGCTCCTTAATCACTTCATTTATAAAATGCGTACCATTGTCGCTCACAAGTTCAAAAGGACAACCGAAGCGTGTGATTATATTTTCAAAGAGGAACTTGGCTGTTGTCCTTGCATCTGCCTTACATGTCGCCTTCGCTTTAGCCCATTTGGTCATATAGTCAGTGGCCACAATAATATAGCGAGATTGTGTGTTTCGGGCCGCTGGGCTAATTGGACCTACAAAGTCTAAACCCCACTTTTCAAATGGTTGGTTTACTTTGATCGGATGTAGGGGCATCTGATCTTTCCGCTGGGGTTTCTTGTATCGTTGGCATTCATCGCATCCCTTCACAAAGAGTGATGCATCTTGGAACATAGTGGGCCACCAATACCCTGATTGTAAGATCTTTCGCGCAGTTAAGTCTCCTGAGAAGTGACCACCGGCCACACCCATATGTGCCTCTTGCAAAATGTATAGATACTGACCACCGGCCACACCCATATGTGCCTCTTGCAAAATGTATAGATACTCATCCTCTCGGGCACAACGCGTAAGAACGTCATCCTTTCCTCTTTTATAAAGAGTCTCGGCTATCAGGCAATAGGGTTTGCATTCTTTGATCAGCTTTCGAGCTAGATCTTTACGAAGCTCCTTGGGTGGAAAGCCATTAACCAAAAAGTTAACAATCTTCTCACTCCATTTAGGCATTGTCTCCACCATGAACAGGGAAGTGTCTGGTAAGTCATCATCAACCCCCATAGGAGCCTCACCATTAGGTATGCGAGACAAATGATCAGCCATAACATGTTTTTTGCCAGGTCTCACAACAACAGTGAGATCAAACTCAAGAAGAATCAATAGCCATCGTGTGATTCTTCCTGTGGAGCATGGTTTGTTTACCAGATACAACAATGCTTGATGATCCACATAGAAAACAAACTTGGTGGCAAGAAGGTAATAACGAAATTTCCTTATTGCATATATCATTGCCAACCCTTCTCGCTCCGTAGTAGTGGTGTAGTTCATCTCAGCATCAGGCAAAGCTAATGGGGTAGTCTAGCTTGTGTTCTCTAGGTTGAGTTAACACACACCCAATAGCAAAGTTTGATGCATCAATATGCACATGGAAGAGTAAATCCCAGTTAGGCATTCTCAAGATTGGAGCGCTCGCCAAGGCCTTCTTTAATAGCTCATAGGCACGGTTACATTCTTCGGTCCAAATAAACTCGATGAGAAGCTTATACTGTAAGATTCCTCCGTAGCCTCACAAAATGTCTAGCATATTCCCCTGTAATCAATCTCTCTTCAGAAATATAAAGAGAGAGAAAATATTCTAGAGAGAGAATATTCAGATTTTGAATATTTTTGGATAGAAAAATATCTCATATAATTAAGATGAATTCCCTTGAAACAAAAATTCAAAAAGAATTTTCCAATGTGCAATTGGAATTAATTAGAAATAGGTATAAAGAACCTTAGTCTAAGGGTCTAGATTTTCAGAAATCTTTAGACTATGGTCCAAAGATTAACCTTAATCTTTAAGGTTCCTATGGGCCAATAGCATCAATCCATGTGTAGGGAGGAGATAAATCCAATTTGTAAAAATAAGATACCCAAAAATGAGTAAATGCTCACATAAGGTGAAGAGTTGAAAATGTACAAGGTTTATTAGTAAAAAATTATGAGCAATATTAAAAATATGAGATATTTTGGGTATAATGATTCCATTTTGACACATATGTAAGGAAGGGGAGTTCTTTAAAGGAGGTGCATATTTCACATAAGATGAAGAGTTGAAAATGTACAAGGTTTATTAGTAAAAAACTATGAGCAATATTAAAAATATGAGATATTTTGGGTATAATGATTTCATTTTGACACATATGTAAGGAAGGGGAGTCCCTTAAATGCTCGCATAAGATAAAGAGTTGAAAATGTACAAGGTTTAATAGTAAAAAAACTATGAGTAATATAAAAATATGAGATATTTTGAGTGTAAGGATTCCTTTTTTTTGACACATTAGTAAGGAAAAGGAGGGCCTTCAATGAGGCGCCTAAAACACATGCTTAAATGAGTTTTAAAATCATAAAAGTTGAGATATTTCATCTCTCCTCTCTCCTCATTCAAGTCTAGTTCCAAAAAGTTAGCTTAACTGACCTAAAAATGGTCAAAAAGTGACCAAACTGACTTGGAAAATTCTAGAATCAGTTTGTTTGGTTAGGAGCTCAAATTTTCCTATAAATAGAAGCCTCCCCTTGTTGAAAAAAATATAGTGTCTTATGCATTGTTACTCTACTCCACCTAAGCCAAGAACTGTGAATTCTTTAATAATTCACTAGTTTTTGACACTTCCCTCTTCTGTAATTCCCATTGGTGACTCCATCAACATATTAAACCAATTGATTGGTTGGGGGCCTCTACCGTGAACAAAGAATCAAGCAAATTTTAAGGTAAATGGTGAATTTTGAATTTTTTTATAAATTCTCAATGTTTCTCTCTTCTCAACCCCTCTCAAGCTTGAGAAGCTTAATTGGTATGGTTTTTGAATACTATTAAAGTTAATTGATGAATAGTAGTGAAGAGTTACATAATTTGATTACATAAATTTTCATTTATGTTTAATTCTAATGGGTTTTATGTAATTTCTCTCTCTCATTTAAGGAATGGTCATACTCATCATGACCCATCTCAATCCAAATGAAGCTTTTCATAAAGCTTTTCCTTAGTCCAAGGTTAATCTATACTTGAGAATAAATTAATGGTTATTTTTATCTATGCTTTTAGTTTATATATTCCATAATTATTTTTTATTCAATCCATTAAGGGTTAATGATCCAATTAGGATCATTCTGATCATTCCCTTAAAGATAAGCCTTATTTTTTTTAAAAAAAATTGAGATTTATCAGTCATAGTAGCGGAGCTATGGTAAAATTTTATAAAAATTTACACATAAAATAATTTTATCCAAAGCATGAAAAGAGGATTTTCTACCATATTCTAGGAATTATCATCCTAGATTAATTGAAAGAATTTCATTAGAATCATGAGGAAATTAAATTTTTATATTATGCATAAAGGATAAAATTTTATATCAAAAGTATTACTTTTATCATTTTTATTTTATACATAGAAGTATGCATAATGGATAAATATTTTATTATAAAAGTGTTACTTTTAACATAATTGAATTTCATGCATAGAGGTATGCATAAAAGATAAATATTTTATTATAAAAGTGTTACTTTTAACATAATTGAATTTCATGCATAGAGGTATGCATAAAAGATAAATATTTTATTATAAAAAGTGTTACTTTTAATATAATTGAATTTCATGCATAGAGGTATGCATAAACGATAAATATTTTATTATAAAAGTGTTACTTTGAACATAATTGAATTTCATGCATAGAGGTATGCATAAAAGATGAATATTTTATTATTTTATTATAAAACTAAAAAGAAAAAAAATGATTATTTTATTATAAAAAGTTATTTTCATCATATTGAATTTCGTGCATAGAAATAAAATAAATAAATAAATTATTATTTTATTATAAAAATATTACCAAAAAAATGATTATTTTATTGTAAAAGTATTACTTTTATCACAATTGAAATTCTTGCATAGAGGTATGCATAAAGGATGAGTTAGGATGTGATAAGATGAGTTAGGATATGATAAGAGGTGTATGAGATGTGATAAGAGGTGTATGAGATGTGATAAGATGAGATAAGATGTATATGAGATGAGTTAAGATGTGATAAGATGAGTTAAGATGTGATAAAATGTGTATGGAATGAGAATAGAAGTGTATGTGATGAGATAAGATGTATATGGGTTGTCATAAGGTGAAAATGGATGTGATGTAAAAGAAAAGATGTGAAGGCGTATGGGCTATATGAATGGGAAGGAAAAAAAATAGATGTATGTATGTGGAGTATGGATGTGAATGTGCATGTAGATGCAGATGTACGAATGAGGATGTGGATGTATGCATATGGATGTGTATGTATGGATGTATGCATGTAGATGTGGATGTATGCATGTGGATGTGTATGTATGGGTGTATGTATGGATGTATATATGTGGATGTGGATGTATGAGTAAGGATGTGAAAATGGATGTATGCATGGATGTGTATGAAGAATAATGAAGGTGAATGTGTATGGGAAATAATGTGTCGTTGACATGAATGAATGGATGAGAATGAGTACATATGAAGGGAATGTGGAATAAGTGATGTGGATTGAGGAGGGATAATGTGGAAAGATGGAATTCGATATAGAAACAGTATTTTGTGACTGTTTGTAAATGACTGTTTTATGTCAAGAATGCTGGGAAAGCATTTTGACCATCTTGTGATCAAGGTCGTGGAGACTTAACTGATAAAGTTGCAACTGCTGACGGAGAGTCAATGGAGGACGTCTCGCGCAGCAAGGTCGGCCGAGGTCTTGACCAGCCTCGGTGCGATTAAAATGGTGAGCTTCCGGTACGGTGGATGAGGGGCCAAGGAAGCGGCCTATGAGTGAAGCGCTAGGTCACCTGTGCGAAGGATCCTAGAGGGTGCTGACCATACGGTGCTCGGGCTCTGGGTCGCCCAGGATACCCACGCATGCATCGAGGAAGATATTAGAACAAGGAGTAAGAGTTGTTTTCTGAAACCGGGCATGGATCTGGTTGACTGACCTTGCTGGTCCTCAACGGATGAGTCCATGGCTCTTTTATATGGATCTATTGGTTGATCTTGCTGATCTTCAACGAGAGTCCATCTTGATAAGTGATTATATTGCCGAGTATTATGGGCTAGGAACTAGGAAACGGCCCCTGAGTGGACAGGTGGTGAGCGTCCTAGTTGCCAATGATGCCATAGATACTCTGATGAAGGAATGATGGGAAAATTAAGAATCAACCGAAAAAATTGGAAGATGGTGATCAGTGATACTATGGTTTTATTAAAGGATTGTTTTAAAACTGGTTGAATCTGTGAAAAGGCAATTTCATATTGGGTGTGTAAGTGGTGTGACTAGTTTTATTTTTGAATGAACTTTCGGCTAGGGGGCCTTGGAACTCTTTTCCTTGGTACCCGGGACAAAACCTAACCAAATTCTTAATTGGATCCCATCACTACAGTGGTTGGGCGGTTGGCTAACCCATGGGACTGGATGGGGTTAGGCTGGACTGATGGATCCGTAAATCGAGACTCAACTTTTGTTATTACGATAGATAAAGTAAATCCCGGACAGTAATTGTTCTATGGATAGGAATCAACGGCTGTGCCTTTTGAATGGGGAAAAAAGCGTTGATCCCAATGATCCAAGTGCAAGTTTCTTCCTTGATCTGACCGAGTATCTTTATAGATGCAGTCGGATCAGCTTGATCAGTAATGGTCTTGACTACGTTAGAGTAAAAAGTTATCCTGGTGGAATCGCCCGTGTTTTTCGAGTAAAGGAAGTTCTTCTGGGTTTGGTTTTGGAACAATCGACGGATTAGTCTCTTGACCGGATATCCGTGGGTGAGGCCCCGACGAGTGTGGGACCCCTGTCCCGCGCGAGAAGTGCTACTTCCGCTGCTAGTACCCCGAATCCGTTGCTCGGTGGGAACAGGGACCTCACATATACAATGGTCGAGCTATCTCGGCAAAGAATAGAATAAATCTTCGATAATAACCAACGTGGCCCATAAAGCGTTGGACTCCCTTATAGTTGGTGGGTGGGGGTAATTCCAAAATGACCTTGATTTTACTCTCGTCAGTGGAAATCCCATTTTTGGACACTATATGCCCTAAGATAACTCCGTGTTTAACCCAGAATTGGCATTTGAAAGGATTCAATGAGATGCGATATAATCTACACCTTTCAAATATTTTTCGTAAACACATCAAGTGCTCGTCCCAAGAGGAATGAACACAAAGATCATCTAAGAAAGCTTCACAGAAGTCCCTTAGATATTCCTTAAAGGCCGTGTTTATCAATCGTTGGAATGTTGCAGGTGCATTGGTCAAGCCAAAAGCCATGACGCGAAAGGCAAACACTCCAAACTCCGTGATAAATGCTATTTTAGCTTGGTCCTCGATTGCAATTGTGATCTGATTGTAACCCGAGTACCCATCTAAAAAGCTATATGCCTCCTTGCCTGCCACTCTTTCAAGCACATGTTCAGAATATGGCAAGGGGTAATGATCCCTTCTGGTGGCTGCATTAACCTTTTTGAGATCAACGCACACTCTGAGTTTCCCATTCTTCTTTGGTACGATGACTATCGGAGAAACCCATTCTGAGTGCTCAATTGGGTATATGAATCCACATTTTACCAGCTTTTCAATTTCCTCTTGTACAATCTTTGCATACTTAGGATTCATTGGGTAGGGACGTTGCTGGGCTGGTTTAGCAGTACTAATCATTGGAATCGTGTGTTGCACCACAGAGGGTGGAACACCCTTCATATCATGATATGTCCAGGCAAATATGTCCTTGAATTCCTTAAGAAGCTTCATAAGTGCAGCTTACTCTGACTGGGTGAGGTCTTGAGCAATAAAAACTGGTTTAGACTCCTCACCCGGATCTGCTAAGTCTATCTTCTTAACTACCGTAGGGCCATCGTAGACATCGCTACTCCCATTGGTAGGCGTTCGTTGGGCTTTTGTGTAGACCACTTTACGTTCCCCTGTGATGAATGATTTGAAATGCTCGGGTGCGGGGTGTAAGTCTACTGGTTCTTGTTGTGCCAGGTTTTTTTCTTTCAATTTTGCCTCCTTTTGTTGCTGAGCTAACTCTTCGTTTTGCCGCCTTCTTGCAGTACGACTTAGTTTCGGCTTCTCTTCGATTTCTAATTGGGCGACGTCATGAGGTTGCAGAATACACCACATGACACTTTGGAGGTATTGTCCCCAATTATCCGCTAACTTCTGATTAGCGTCAATAGCTCCTACATAACTAAGCCATTCTGAGGTGGATCTCTCCTTGTTTATTGTAGTGCGTACATTAGCTCGATAGCGTTGGCGCTTATGTCTCGTTTTCTTCTTACCAAGTTTTTGATTTTTGTTTCTGTCAGATTCGAACTCACTTGGTCGATTTTCACTTGTGTCCCCCTCACTTTCGGATGAACTGCAGGAGGTCACCGTCCTAGGCCTTGGGTGAATATTTGATTCATCCCCCCCCATCAGGCTCACGGTCAGTTTGTTCTTGAGATTCATACTCAGAGTTACATTGGTCAGAGTTTTCGCTATTGTCAGTTGAGTTTGCCACTTTCTTGTCATCAGGAGTCAAGTGCATAACACCTATCATGTTTATTGGCACTAACGGTGGCATATCTTGCCCCTCAGGTGTTACCCAACTTGTGCCTCTATTTCCCCATAAGACCGTATTAGGTAAAGTGGGAAAAATCCCATTCCCACATTGAAAAATTTAATGCATTTAATCTAGAATCTACCTTTTTCAACCTATAAAAAATTTAAAAATGGTTTGCTTTATCAAGTAATGCTAGATCGAACCTAGCTTGATCTTAGAAATAGAAAGGTTTCAAGATTTTTTAGATCCACCAATTGAAGAGGGTTTTCAGATCCACCACTTGGCCATTCTACAATCCATAAGAACCCAAGATCAGATTCTACCATTTGGTCAATCTAGACCCCCAATTAAAAACAATGGTACAAGAGATTGTATATTGAGAGTCCCCTTAGAGTAGGATGCACTCTTCAATTTAAGACTTCATTGTAATGAACAAGACTAAATGAACAAGAATTTTAAAAATTGACATGGTGAAGGTATCCTTATATACACAACCACTACAAATTAACATTATTAAGGATAGAAAGAGTCTCCTTGGAGTAGGATGCACTTTGTCAAAATTACGATTATAATATTTCATTTTGATGAAGCTTATTCTACTAAAGAAATAATAAAACTTTTGCATTAACAACCAAAAGATAAAAGGAGTCCCCTTAAAGTAGGATGCACTTTGTGGATGCATAAGAGGAGTCTACTTAGACTAGGATGCACTCCATCTATGAATTTATTTATTGTGTTAAAAATTGTTCAATGCATTGCAAAGATACACAATTGAACAGTCTGCTCCCAAAGTTGGAAAAATTACAAAGACTCTCTATATTTTGTTATAATAGAGACCATTTACAAAGACCATTTACAAAGACCATTTACATTCAATTATAAAAGGGAGTAACAAAATGTGCTAGTATCATAGGAGTGTAATTTTGATTTTAAGGGGTTCTAGCTCCACCACATGGTAGAGCTAGAATTTTGAGCTAGCTCTACCATGTGGAGCTACAACACATTGAGGAGGATTTAAAGATTTTTAGATCCACCACTTGGCCATTCTACAGTCCATAAAAAACCAAGATATACCATTTGATTGATCTAGACCCCCAATTACAAACATTGATACAAGAGATTGTATATTGAGAGTCCCCTTAGAGTAGGATGCACTCTCCAATTTTAAATAAAGCTTCATTGTAATGAACAAGACAAAATGAACAAGATTTTATAAATTGAGGTGGTGAAGGTATACTTATATATACAATCGCTACATATTAACATTATTAAAGATAGAAAGAGTCTCCTGGAGTAGGATGCACTTTGTCAAAATTACGGTTAAAAGATTTCATTTTGATGAAGCTTATTCTACTAAAGAGTCCCCTTAAAGTATGATGCACTTTGTCAATAGGTATACTTATATATACAATCGCTACATATTAACATTATATGTTCAATCTAGACCCCCAAGTAAAAACATTGATACAAGAGATTGTATATTGAGAGTCCCCTTAGAGTAGGATGCACTCTCCAATTTTAAGACTGCATTGTAATGAACAAAGACTAAATAATTTGAAACAAGAATTTATAATTTGACATGGTGAAAGTTTCCTTATATACACAACTACTACAAATTAACATTACTAAAGATAGAAAGATCTCCTTGCAGTAGGATGAACTTTGTCAAAATGATAGTTAAAAGTCTTCACCTACTCTTACTAAAAAAATAATAATTTACAAAGTTTGACCAAAAGATAAAAGGATAAAAGGAGTCCCCTTAGAGAAGGATGCACTCCATTTATGACTCAATTATAAGACATTGTAAATGAACATGTATTTATTGCTTGTGCTAGAATTTGTTCAATGCTTTGCAAAGGCAAACATTTGAACATTATGCTCCATAAGAGGCCTGATTACAATATCATATTTCAATATATGGCTTTTTATTACATTAAAAAAAGGCCAAATTACTTGCATCCTCTACATTTGATTATATTAGGGATAAACAAAATGAGCTTCATGGTGGTGTATTACTTTCATGATGCCTCCTCTTGTTGCTTTGCTTGATTTTCATTCTCTGCTTGCCTCTCTGCCTCAGCTTCAGCCTCCTCTCGTTGCTTTCTTTGAATTTCAAGTTGTTCCTGCCTCTCTGCCTCAGCAAACAACAGCCTCCTGCTGTTGCTTCCACACCTCTACCTTTTTCCTATTCTCTACTTCCAATTTCTCTTCTTCAAGCCATTTCTTTATCACATCATCTGAGAATTGGTTAGGTTTTTCTTCAAAGGCATTATCCCATGTGTACTCTTGCCGATCTTCATTCTGTAGCCATAAAAACAACCAATTTCTTAAATCTTCTGTCAAAAAACTATACCTTTCCTTGGAAGGTTGATAGTATAATTCTGGGACTATTAACCAGGTTCCTCGCTCATTCTTAAACACCTTATAGTAGCTATCATCAATTATCAATGTATTTTTCTTGTTGTACAAAGGATGGATACCCCAAAAGGTCTCAAGCTTTTTAAAGAAAACTTGTCTATTCTGCACAACCCATGTGGATTTTGAACAATGCTCTTGTGAGAGAACACCTGCAAACTTGGGCTTTTGTTGTGGAAATACTGTGTCAATTATTCTAGAGAGCTTAGTTCTCCTACATGCGCTCCAAATAAAAACATAAAAGAATTGAATACACCAATCTAAGAACTTATGTGCATCCTTGTGACATAGGACATAACGATATTGGTTAATTGGGTATTTTACCAACTCGTTGTTGCTATAAGGAGGATCCTTCTCATCATATTGGGTTTCGACAACATGGCACAACAAACCATTAAGGTTTAGAATAATAGCCCTCCTATCATCCTCTTTGCGTAGGGGTACGCATATTGGGTCTGACGAATACCATGTCAGTATGATAACCCCCTCAGAGGGATGCACAAAGCGCAACCTTGCATCAATTTCCCGTAGAGACGATTAAGATGGCGCTGAATCAACTGTCTTCGTACACTTTGGATTTTCTTGGACATGTGACGTACTAATGCTCTGTGACAAAGAAGTCGCCTCTGCCAATTAGAATCAATCACATGACCTGGAAAAAAATGAGCATGCTTAATGATAAAGGTGGGCATGTGGGGGAAGGCATGTTATAACTACTCATGCAAAGATAGATTTTAAACAATTACAAAACAAATGTGACTATGCATGCTAACATTAAACTATATACTGTTCTAAAATGTTGACTTTAGTTGCATTACAAAATGACCCAAGATGCAAAGACTCTTTCCATTTGATTCTAAAAAGACGCGACAAAATGTGCTAGCAGGTATCAAAATGTGGTGAAATTAGAATGCAGTGATCTAGATCAACCACGTGGTAGAGCTAGAATGCACTGTTCTAGCTCAACCATGTGGTAGAGCTAGAATATTTTTAAATCTAGTTCTACCATGTGATAGAGCTATACCAAAGTATTCTAGCTCGATTCCATGGCAAAATTAGAAATAACATTTGAAGTCCAGCTCTAGTAAGTGGTAGAGCTGTATTAAAATATTTTAGCTAGACCCCATGGTAGAACTAGAATGGTTTGAAGTCCAACTCAACCATGTGGAAGAGCTAGAATGCATTGATCTAGCTCTACCATATGGTAGAGCTAGAACGCTTTCAATTCTAGCTCTACCATGTCGTGGAGCTAGAACGCTTTCAAGTCTAGCTCTACCATGTCGTGGAGCTAGAATGCTTTCAAGTCTAGCTCTACCATGAGGTGGAGCTAGAAGGCATTGATCTAGCTCTACCATAGGAATTAAAATCATATATTAAGACAAAGATCAAGCTTCCATACATTTTCAAATTAGGAGGCCCCTTATAGTAGAGTGCACTCCAACATTTATAAAATTATTTGAAGAGTAATACATTTGCCACTACTTTAAAAACAGGACAAAATTTCTTGTCAATTCATGATTACAAAAAGATAAAATTTCTCCAAAAAAAATACAATCCTTGTGACAAATGGCTTCTTTAAGTGAATACTCCTTGGAACAATATCCTTGAAATAAATCTGCAACAAGAAACCATCATAAATTAAGTTTCTTCATTGTGAATACACAACTGTTGTATAAATTCATGTATTTAGTTATAATTATCATTTATGTTGGGTAGTACCTTAGTTATTTCTATCCCGTTGGAGAAGATTGTACTCATTTAACACCTTGTTTATGAAAGCCCTTGCATTGGCTGTCTTCAACTGCGTTGTGGTAGAACCCAATTTTCTAGCTAGAGAAATCACTTGTGGTCCCCTCATGCTAGCAATACTGACTCGTTCTTTTGCCATAATTTCAATTATCTCTTCTCTTGCCTCGCTAATACCTCTTGATTATCGACATACTTTTGTATAATCTCTGATAATGGTAGCCTATCAGTGTAGATTGTCTTAAGTGACCAATTTAAATTGCGCTTTCTCCAAAAATCTACCACACCTCTGTATTCATTTTCATTGGATACTGGAGGTTGTCCGTAGCAATTAGAGCCAATGATCTCACGCACATCTTCACTCTCATCAAGCTGCAATAAGTAAGGGAGCAGCTCATCAATGAGAATATTATCGACCATCTTTTCTTCATCAAACTTTGCAGGATATATACAATTATTATCAGGAGAAGCACATCCCTTGTATGGAGAGTCATCAATAAGAACCGTTCTACGAGCATCACAGTCAAAACATGAAGCGATTTTTGACAATGGCTTGAACATTGCCTGAGAAACTGTTGGATTATCAGGTCTAGCTATTTTACCACTTTTATCCTTCTCGCAAGCCTCTTGAGCCCAAACTACAAAAAAAGGCAATATCTCTCCTGCTCTGTCTTGTAATATTCTCAATATTTGAAGAACATTACTCTCTGTCGGTCGCTGTTGACCAGATTCCAACATTAATATTTTTTAATAAAATCTTCAAGAATTGGATACATCCTGGCCTTAGTACAATATATCGTTTCGAATCCATTTGAATAGTTTCATGTATTGAAGATGGTTGTTGTTGACAACGTTTCAGTAGGACCATTCAGGTCCACCAACACAATTGTCAACACTGATTTCTTGGAGATAGCAGTGTCGGTACTTCTTGGTACTTCTTCTTCGGGCTGGAAACTCTCACCCATTGCTTCATTTGTTGGAGATTTAGGTACCCCAATTTCATTGTCAGCATTTGTCTTTAAACCTTCTGGATGGACATCACTGAATGTGTAGGAGAAGCTCTCAGCCACAGTTTGATTGTGGCATTCCGTAGCTACTTCACTTGGTGCTTCTATCTCAATTTTGGGATCTAAAAGAAAAAAAAGTAACATTGACTCAACAATCTTTCAAACTAAAAGAATTTACAATCGTAACACTCACTCTTAACACATGTTTATTGGTGTAATCTAAAAGGAAATCATGTTTGGATACCAATTATCAATTCTACTTGCTCACTCTAGAATTGGAGGGTTTAAAATGGATTTTCAAATACACCCATTATTCTAGCTCTACCATTTGGTAGAGCCAGTTTGCAAAGGAGCTCTTGTTGGAAGTAGGCCTTGAGATCCACCCTTGAGCTCCAAGAGTAGGTGGAGGTGAGAAACACAAAACCACTCAACTATATGGTAAAGCTAAAATTTTAGATGTTTTAGATTTTCCAAATGGTAGAGCTAGAATTTATAAGTCTTGCTTTACCACGTGGTTGAGTTGGGGATCAAGATAGCTTCTTTATGGGTGGAGCCAGTAGTCTTCCATAGGTTCTAGGTCTAGACTTCAATGGGTTCTTGCTCATCGCACGTGACAAGAACCAAGGAGCTAGAATTGCATTTGAACTAGCTCTACCATGTGGTGGAGCTAGAAATGCATTGGCCTAGCTCTACCATATGGTAGAGCTAGACTTAAATGGATGCTCTGCAAAAATTATCTTTGGGAGGGTGCATTGACCTAGCTCCACCACTTTGACGAGGTAGCTAGGCTTGAATGGATTCTTGGTCCACCACTTTGAAGAGGTAGCTAGGCTTGAATGGATTCTTGGTCCACCACTTTGAAGAGGTAGCTAGCTCCACCAAATTGTAGACCTATTGAAATCTAGATCTACCATAGGGTAGGATTGAAGTAAATGAGAGGATCTCTAGCTCTATCATCTTAGATTTATAAGTAAGATTTTCAGATTCACCAATTGGCCATTGTGCGACCACTAAGTAGGCTTTTCAAATTCACCAATTGGTTATGTAAAAAGTGAATTTGTCAATGAACATGTTAGGATCCATAACTTGGTGATTCTAGATTCCAAAGCCCAATTTGGAGAGAGCTACAAAAATAATAAAGGCATTGTATAAAATCAAAAGAACTAAATACTACTAAAAAATGAACCAAGGATATAACAAGTCAAAACATCACCAAATAAAAGTATCGAAGATACAAGGAAAGCCCATAAAGAAGTTACATACTGTCTTCAAAATCCAAAAAATCTCGAGCTGAACGAACTTCACCATGGCTCGATCTTTCCGTGGTATTCCTTGGATTGTTAGTAATAGGCAGAACTGGTTGCTCATTTCTTGACTTTGCAAAGTCAAGAAGCCTTGTTACCATCTTTCTTTGATCTTCAATACTCTCCACTAGGCAAATCACTTCCTTATTTAGTGCTAGCCCTAGCTCGATGATGTAGCCATTACTGAAAAGATCAACAAGCTTGCAGCCTTCTCTGCAATACTTCCGAATACATTGCTTGATCAAAAGATTCTTCTTGATTCTTAGAAACTCAATGTCTGGGATAGTTTTAACATCTTCATTATCTATATCAAGAAGTCCAGTATCCAATATTGTTGCTTGTGTACCTGGATCAGGATTATCTGCTAGTCCTCGTTGAAAGGCATCTCCCTTGCTGAAAAACACTAAGGATGTGAAGAACTCTATTGCACCAATGCATCGGTTGTCACGTCGAAAATGCAATGCCCCATTATACTGTTCCTTTGCTATGCCACTCAAATTTTTTAAAGCATTTTGCAAGTGAGTAAAATCTGCAATATTTAGAAAGGTAAGCAACACATATTGGGATGGCAAAGATCTACCTGTCGTAATGATCATAATGCCGTTCAAAAGATTGCAAAATGATTCCACATCCCAATGCATATTTCTTCCCAAATCTTCAGTGTTATCCAGAACACATAACCCAATGGAAATTGGATTGTTGAGGTGGCGCTTCAAGTAGTAACTCCCGTCGAATGGAAGACTCACAGCATAAATACACCAAGGAAGATCCAAGGACAAGGTTGAACTTTCTTTGCTAAGGCTGATATTCCACTCCACATATTGCCTTGCTTCTACTGGAAAATCAATCTTCTTTGATCCAACCTGTAGCTTTGACTTTATATACACATCACATAACTTCAAAAGAACTGAGTATACAACCTCATTGATGCTATAGGTGATAGTCAATTCTGACTAATCTTGACATTGTTTGTCCTTGTTCAGAGTGTTGAACTCTACAAGCAATGCATCTTGAATAATTTTATCTTGCTTGAGCTGCTTGATACGCTCTGGCATGTCAATTACATCTACATCCTTAGTATCCTTTGAAAGAACAATTTTTCTAGACCTGATTTCTGATTGTATTTGTTTGACTTCTTGTTCGTCTAGCCCAGCAAGACATCTGAAAACTGTGGCAGTTGGTTTCTTGTTTTGCTTCTCCATGATTTCAAGCCAGCCTTTGAAAACTTCATCAGAGTAAATGACCATGTGAGACTGTTTTGAAATGAAGGATGCTCCCACCGTAATTCTAGCCATTCGTAAAAATTTCTGCAAAGAAATAAAAGAGAAAAAGATCAAAATCAAGTATTTTTTTCAAAACATATAATTATAAGAGAGCAAGGGATATGGACATACATCCCAGTCTACACGACATGATGAGCCCTCTGTTACTCCAGATGTTGGCCTTGACGGAGAATTATTGAAGATCCACTGACTCCTCAAGTGCTGAAGACATCATAGTATGGTTGTTTGACATATAATGACTGGGCCTCTTCATTAGCTATAGCAGATATGGCCGTCGCAACTTGTGGCTCTGGATCTACAACAATTCGAGCCTTCCTTTTTTCATACACTTGTATCAGGTCTTGAGCACGACCATCTTTTTCCATTTCTTGATACCGTAAGAATTTTGCAGCATAGATGGAATGTTGGCCATCAATAATCCAATAGGAATACTTTGTGAGTTTCTCCTCTGTTACCTCACTTAGTTTCATTGGAATTCCTTTCTTCTTGCCAGCATTCTTTACAGGCATCAAGTATGCACACGCTCCTGGCCTGTTTGCACTTGCACCAAAAAATAACACGCATTCATCCACACGGTGAGGTTCTATTTGACGGGAGTTATAGTGATCAGGAGCTAGCCAGCATTGATCTACAGGGATCTCATACTCTTTGTACTTGAATGGAAAATACTTAGAGTATTTTTCCATACCCCCTGTATCACTCTTTAGTGTCTTTTGCACCTCATTTTCCAAAACTTTGGGATCCACAAATCTTATTTTTGTTGAATTTTCCAAGCCTGTTTTCTCTACTGTAGATTTAAGAACTACTTCATCTACAGATTTTCCAAGCCTCTTTAGTGTCTTTTGCACCTCATTTTCCAAAACTTTGGGATCCACAAATCTTATTTTTGTTGAATTTTCCAAGCCTGTTTTCTCTACTGTAGATTTAAGAACTACTTCATCTACATCCATAATACCTGTACTGCTTTTTGCCTTTTTTTGAACTGGATTTTTTGAGGGCATTTTCTCTTTTTTTTGTTTGCCTTTCACACAATAAGCAATGGAAGCTTGCAACTCTTCAAGAGTTATTTCTTGACTTGCACAATCTAACTTCCACCCTCGAGAGAACATAGTATCTTGTTTACCTCTTACTATTCGTTCATTAATAAATGCCTTGGGATCTAGTTGATACTCATGCATCCCAGGTACCCCAATATTTATGCATTCAATATCGGGATGAGAATCAACTGCAGAAATATAAGATAGAGTCATTGGTCCTAGATCCTCAAAAGTATCCACGTCCACATCACTAGCAACAAATAGATGAATTTTGTTAAATTGTGAACCTTGAAGACCCCAAATATCTAAGTACCACTGTCGTCTCGTTGATCAGCAGAGGCAAAGTTAACACTGTCCGGAACTTCCACCACTTTTCTTTTCTGAGACATCTTTCACCTGCAACAACAAAAACCACAATTGTTAATTATAGTTATTATATTCTTACACTTAAAAAAAATTAAAATATCATATTCAAAAATCACAATATATATCCATGAAAACACTGTGGAGGAGATGAAGAGTATTTCCATCTTGGAGCTCTCAATACATTTGTTAGTCTTGCTCTACCACATGGTAGAGCTAAATAAATGCATTCTAGAGAGCTTTGAGGTCTAGCTCTACCATGTGGTAGAGCAAGAATGCATCGATCTAGCTATGTTCCATACACATCAACAAAACTAATTACTCCAAGAAGAGGCCTACTTCACATGACAAGAACCAAGGAGCTAGAATTGCATTTGATCTAGCTCTACCACATGGTAGAGCTATATTCTACCTAGACCACATCGTAGAGCTAGAATGCTTTGAGGTCAAGCTCCACCATGTGGTGGAGCTAGAATGCATTCTTCTAGCTCTACCATGTGGTAGAGCTAGACTTCAATGAATGTAACCGGCTGAGGTTGAATGTAACTATGGTAGAGCTGTATTCTACCTAAACCACATTATAGAGATAGAATGCTTTGATGTCTAGCTCTACCATGTGGTGGAGCTAGAATTGCATTTGAGGTCTAGCTCTACCATGTGGTAGAGCAAAAATGCATCGATCTAATTGTGTTCCATACACATCAACAAAACCAAGTACTCTACCATGTGGTAGCTCTACCATGTGGTAGAGCAAAAATGCATCGATCTAACTGTGTTCCATACACATCAACAAAACCAAGTACTCCAAGAAGAAACCTGCTTCACATGACAATAACCAAGGAGCTAGAATTGCATTTGATCCAGCTCTACCACGTGGTAGAGCTGTATTCTACCTAAACCACATTGTAGAGATAGAATGCTTTGAGGTCTAGCTCTGGTGGATCTAGTGTTGCATTTGAGGTCAAGCTCTACCATGTGGTGGAGCTAGAATCGTAGAGGTAGAAAGCTATGAGGTCTAGCTCTACCATGTGGTAGAGCAAGAATGCATCGATCTAGCTGTGTTCCATACGCATCGACAAAACCAATTACTCCAAGAAGAGACCTACTTCACATGCCAAGAACCAATTGCTCCAAGAAGAGACCTACTTCACATGCCAAGAACCAAGGAGCAAGAATTGCATTTGATCTAGCTCTACCACATGGTAGAGCTGTATCCTAGCTAGACCACATCGTAGAGCTAGAATGCTTTGAGGTCAAGCTCCACCATGCAGTGGAGCTAGAATGCATTCTTCTAGCTCTACCATGTGGTAGAGCTAGACTTCAATGAATGCAACCGGCTGAGGTTGAATGTAACTGTGGTAGAGCTGTATTCTACCTAAACCACATGACAAGAACCAAGGAGCTAGAATTGCATTTGAGGTCTAGCTCTACCATGTGGTAGAGCTGTATTCTACCTAGACCACATCGTAGAGCTAGAATGCTTTGAGGTCTAGGTCTACCATGTGGTGGAGCTAGAATTGCATTTGAGGTCTAGTCTAGCTCTACCATGTGGTAGAGCTGTATTCTACTTAGACCACATCGTAGAGCTAGAATGCTTTGAGGTCCAGCTCTACCATGTGGTGGAGCTAGAATTGCATTTGAGGTCTAGCTCTACCATGTGGTAGAGCTGTATTGACCAGATTGCATCGATCTAGCTGTGTTCCATACATATCAATAAAACCATTTACTCCAAGAAGAGACCTACTTCACATGACAAGAACCAAGGAGCTCTAATTGCATTTGATCTAGCTCTACCACATGGTAGAGGTGGACCTCAAAGCATTCTAGCTCTACGATGCTGTGTTCCAGAAACATCAACAAAACCAATTACTCCAAGAAGAGACTACTTCACATGACAAGAACCAAGGAGCTAGAATTGCATTTGATCTAGCTCTACCACCTGGTAGAGCTGTATTCTACCTAGACCACATCGTGGAGCTAGAATGCTTTGAGGTCTAGCTCTACCATGTGGTGGAGCTAGAATTGCATTTGAGGTCTTGCTCTACCATGTGGTAGAGCTGTATTCTACCTAGACCACATCGTAGAGCTAGAATGCTTTGAGGCCCAGCTCTACCATGTGGTGGAGCTAGAATTGCATTTGAGGTGTAGCTCTACCATGTGGTAGAGCTGTATTCTATCTCGTAGACCTAGAATGCTTTGCGGTCCATCTCTACCATGTGGTGGAGCTAGAATGCATTCTTCTAGCTCTACCATGTGGTAGAGCTAGACTTCAATGAATGTAACTGGCTGAGGTTGAATGTAACTCTGGTAGAGCTGTATTCTACCTACACCACATCCTAGAGCTAGAATGCTTTGAGGTCCAGCTCTACCATGTGGTGGAGCTAGAATTGCATTTGAGGTCTAGCTCTACCATGTGGTAGAGCAAGAATGCATCGATCTAACTGTGTTTCATACACATCAACAAAACTAATTACTCCAAGAAGAGACCTACTTCACATGACAAGAACCAAGGAGCTAGAATTGCATTTGATCTAGCTCTACCAGGTGATAGAGCTGTATTCTACCTAGACCACATCGTAGAGCTAGAATGCTTTGAGGTCCAGCTCTACCATGTGGTGGAGCTAGAATTGCATTTGAGGTCTAGCTCTACCATGTGGTAGAGCTGTATTCTATCTCGTAGATTTAGCTCTACCATTTGGTGGAGCTAGAATGCATTCTTCTAGCTCTACCATGTGGTAGAGCTAGACTTCAACGAATGTAACCACATTGTAGAGATAGAATGCTTTGAGGTAGTGCTAGACCTCAAAGCATTCTAGCTCTACCATGTGGTAGAGCAAAAATGCATCGATCTAGCTGTGTTCCATACACATCAACAAAACCAATTACTCCAAGAAGAGACCTACTTCACATGACAAGAACCAAGGAGCTAGAATTGTATTTGATCTAGATCTACCACCTGGTAGAGCTGTATTCTACCTAGACCACATCGTGGAGCTAGAATGCTTTGAGGTCTAGCTCTACCATGTGGTGGAGCTAGAATTGCATTTGAGGTCTTGCTCTACCATGTGGTAGAGCTGTATTCTACCTAGACCACATCGTAGAGCTAGAATGCTTTGAGGCCCAGCTCTACCATGTGGTGGAGCTAGAATTGCATTTGAGGTCTAGCTCTACCATGTGGTAGAGCTGTATTCTATCTCGTAGACCTAGAATGCTTTGCGATCCATCTCTACCATGTGGTGGAGCTAGAATGCATTCTTCTAGCTCTACCATGTGGTAGAGCTAGACTTCAATGAATGTAACTGGCTGAGGTTGAATGTAACTCTGGTAGAGCTGTATTCTACCTACACCACATCCTAGAGCTAGAATGCTTTGAGGTCCAGCTCTACCATGTGGTGGAGCTAGGATTGCATTTGAGGTCTAGCTCTACCATGTGGTAGAGCAAGAATGCATCGATCTAACTGTGTTTCATACACATCAACAAAACTAATTACTCCAAGAAGAGACCTACTTCACATGACAAGAACCAAGGAGCTAGAATTGCATTTGATCTAGCTCTACCAGGTGGTAGAGCTGTATTCTACCTAGACCACATCGTAGAGCTAGAATGCTTTGAGGTCCAGCTCTACCATGTGGTGGAGCTAGAATTGCATTTGAGGTCTAGCTCTACCATGTGGTAGAGCTGTATTCTATCTCGTAGATTTAGCTCTACCATTTGGTGGAGCTAGAATGCATTCTTCTAGCTCTACCATGTGGTAGAGCTAGACTTCAACGAATGTAACCACATTGTAGAGATAGAATGCTTTGAGGTAGTGCTAGACCTCAAAGCATTCTAGCTCTACCATGTGGTAGAGCAAAAATGCATCGATCTAGCTGTGTTCCATACACATCAACAAAACCAATTACTCCAAGAAGAGACCTACTTCACATGACAAGAACCAAGGAGCTAGAATTGCATTTGATCTAGCTCTACCACCTGGTAGAGCTGTATTCTACCTAGACCACATCGTGGAGCTAGAATGCTTTGAGGTCTAGCTCTACCATGTGGTGGAGCTAGAATTGCATTTGAGGTCTTGCTCTACCATGTGGTAGAGCTGTATTCTACCTAGACCACATCGTGGAGCTAGAATGCTTTGAGGTCTAGCTCTACCATGTGGTGGAGCTAGAATTGCATTTGAGGTCTAGCTCTACCATGTGGTAGAGTTGTATTCTACCTAGACCACATCGTAGAGCTAGAATGCTTTGAGGTCCAGCTCTACCATGTGGTGGAGCTAGAATTGCATTTGAGGTCTAGCTCTACCATGTTGTAGAGCTGTATTCTATCTCGTAGAGCTAGAATGCTTTGTGGTCCAGCTCTACCATGTGGTGGAGCTAGAATGCATTCTTCTAGCTCTACCATGTGGTAGAGCTAGACTTCAATGAATGTAACCGACTGAGGTTGAATGTAACTGTGGTAGAGCTGTATTCTACCTACACCACATCGTAGAGCTAGAATGCATTTGAGGTCCAGCTTTACCATGTGGTGGAGGTAGAATTGCATTTGAGGTCTAGCTCTACCATGTGGTAGAGCAAGAATGCATCGATCTAGCTGTGTTTCATACACATCAACAAAACCAATTACTCCAAGAAGAGACCTACTTCACATGACAAGAACCAAGGAACTAGAATTGCATTTGATCTAGCTCTACCACCTGGTAGAGCTCTATTCTACCTAGACCACATCGTATACAGCTCTACCACCTGGTAGAGCTGTATTCTACCTAGACCACATCGTGGAGCTAGAATGCTTTGAGGTCTAGCTCTACCATGTGGTGGAGCTAGAATTGCATTTGAGGTCTAGCTCTACCATGTGGTAGAGCTGTATTCTACCTAGACCACATCGTAGAGCTAGAATGCTTTGAGGTCCAGCTCTACCATGTGGTGGAGCTAGAATTGCATTTGAGGTCTAGCTCTACCATGTGGTAGAGCTGTATTCTATCTCGTAGAGCTAGAATGCTTTGTGGTCCCAGCTCTACCATGTGGTGGAGCTAGAATGCATTCCTCTAGCTCTACCATGTGGTAGAGCTAGACTTCACTGAATGTAACCGGCTGAGGTTGAATGTAACTGTGGTAGAGCTGTATTCTACCTACACCACATCGTAGAGCTAGAATGCATTTGAGGTCCAGCTCTACCATGTGGTGGAGCTAGAATTGCATTTGAGGTCTAGCTCTACCATGTGGTAGAGCAAGAATGCATCGATCTAGGTGTGTTTCATACACATCAACAAAACCAATTACTCCAAGAAGAGACCTACTTCACATGACAAGAACCAAGGAACTAGAATTGCATTTGATCTAGCTCTACCACGTGGTAGAGCTGCATTCTACCTAGACCGCATCGTAGAGCTAGAATGCTTTGAGGTCTAGCTCTACCATGTGGTGGAGCTAGAATTGCATTTGAGGTCTAGCACTACAATGTGGTAGAGCTGTATTCTATCTCGTAGAGCTAGAATGCTTTGTCGCCCAGCTCTACCATGTGGTGGAGCTAGAATGCATTCTTCTAGCTCTACCATGTGGTAGAGCTAGACTTCAATGAATGTAACCGGCTGAGGTTGAATGTAACTGTGGTAGAGCTGTATTCTACCTACACCACATCGTAGAGCTAGAATGCATTTGAGGTCCAGCTCTACCATGTGGTGGAGCTAGAATTGCATTTGAGGTCTAGCTCTACCACGTGGTAGAGCAAGAATGCATCGATCTAGCTGTGTTCTATACACATCAACAAAACCAATTACTCCAAGAAGAGACCTACTTCACATGACAAGAACCAAGGAGCTAGAATTGTATTTAATCTAGCTCTACCATGTGGTAGAGCTGTATTCTACCTAGACCACATCGTAGAGCTAGAATGCTTTGAGGTCCAGCTCTACCATGTGGTGGAGCTAGAATTGCATTTGAGGTCTAGCTCTACCATGTGGTAGAGCTGTATTCTATCTCGTAGAGCTAGAATGCTTTGTGGTCCCAGCTCTACCATGTGGTGGAGCTAGAATGCATTCCTCTAGCTCTACCATGTGGTAGAGCTAGACTTCACTGAATGTAACCGGCTGAGGTTGAATGTAACTGTGGTAGAGCTGTATTCTACCTACACCACATCGTAGAGCTAGAATGCATTTGAGGTCCAGCTCTACCATGTGGTGGAGCTAGAATTGCATTTGAGGTCTAGCTCTACCATGTGGTAGAGCAAGAATGCATCGATCTAGGTGTGTTTCATACACATCAACAAAACCAATTACTCCAAGAAGAGACCTACTTCACATGACAAGAACCAAGGAACTAGAATTGCATTTGATCTAGCTCTACCACGTGGTAGAGCTGCATTCTACCTAGACCGCATCGTAGAGCTAGAATGCTTTGAGGTCTAGCTCTACCATGTGGTGGAGCTAGAATTGCATTTGAGGTCTAGCACTACAATGTGGTAGAGCTGTATTCTATCTCGTAGAGCTAGAATGCTTTGTCGCCCAGCTCTACCATGTGGTGGAGCTAGAATGCATTCTTCTAGCTCTACCATGTGGTAGAGCTAGACTTCAATGAATGTAACCGGCTGAGGTTGAATGTAACTGTGGTAGAGCTGTATTCTACCTACACCACATCGTAGAGCTAGAATGCATTTGAGGTCCAGCTCTACCATGTGGTGGAGCTAGAATTGCATTTGAGGTCTAGCTCTACCACGTGGTAGAGCAAGAATGCATCGATCTAGCTGTGTTCTATACACATCAACAAAACCAATTACTCCAAGAAGAGACCTACTTCACATGACAAGAACCAAGGAGCTAGAATTGTATTTAATCTAGCTCTACCATGTGGTAGAGCTGTATTCTACCTAGACCACATCGTAGAGCTAGAATGCTTTGAGGTCTAGCTCTACCATGTGGTGGAGCTAGAATTGCATTTGAGGTCTAGCTCTACCATGTGGTAGAGCTGTATTCTATTTAGACCACATCGTAGAGCTAGAATGCTTTGAGGTCCAACTCTACCATGTGGTGGAGCTAGAATGCATTCTTCAAGCTCTACCATGTGGTAGAGCTAGACTTCAATGAATGCAACCGGCTGAGGTTGAATGTAACTGTGGTAGAGCTGTATTCTACCTAAACCACATTGTAGAGATAGAATGCTTTGAGGTCTAGCTCTACCATGTGGTGGAGCTAGAATTGCATTTGATCTAGCTCTACCAGGTGTGGTAGAGCTGTATTCTACCTAGACCACATCGTAGAGCTAGAATGCTTTGAGGTCTAGCTCTACCATGTGGTGGAGCTAGAATTGCATTTGAGGTCTAGCTCTACCATGTGGTAGAGCTGTATTCTATCTCGTAGATTTAGCTCTACCATTTGGTGGAGCTAGAATGCATTCTTCTAGCTCTACCATGTGGTAGAGCTAGACTTCAACGAATGTAACCACATTGTAGAGATAGAATGCTTTGAGCTAGTGCTAGACCTCAAAGCATTCTAGCTCTACCATGTGGTAGAGAAAAAATGCATCGATCTAGCTGTGTTCCATACACATCAACAAAACCAATTACTCCAAGAAGAGACCCACTTCACATGACAAGAACCAAGGAGCTAGAATTGCATTTGATCTAGCTCTACCACCTGGTAGAGCTGTATTCTACCTAGACCACATCGTGGAGCTAGAATGCTTTGAGGCCTAGCTCTACCATGTGGTGGAGCTAGAATTGCATTTGAGGTGTTGCTCTACCATGTGGTAGAGCTGTATTCTACCTAGACCACATCGTAGAGCTAGAATGCTTTGAGGCCCAGCTCTACCATGTGGTGGAGCTAGAATTGCATTTGAGGTCTAGCTCTACCATGTGGTAGAGCTGTATTCTATCTCGTAGACCTAGAATGCTTTGCGGTCCATCTCTACCATGTGGTGGAGCTAGAATGCATTCTTCTAGCTCTACCATGTGGTAGAGCTAGACTTCAATGAATGTAACTGGCTGAGGTTGAATGTAACTCTGGTAGAGCTGTATTCTACCTACACCACATCCTAGAGCTAGAATGCATTTGAGGTCCAGCTCTACCATGTGGTGGAGCTAAAATTGCATTTGAGGTCTAGCTCTACCATGTGGTAGAGCAAGAATGCATCGATCTAACTGTGTTTCATACACATCAACAAAACTAATTACTCCAAGAAGAGACCTACTTCACATGACAAGAACCAAGGAGCTAGAATTGCATTTGATCTAGCTCTACCAGGTGGTAGAGCTGTATTCTACCTAGGCCACATCGTAGAGCTAGAATGCTTTGAGGTCCAGCTCTACCATGTGGTGGAGCTAGAATTGCATTTGAGGTCTAGCTCTACCATGTGGTAGAGCTGTATTCTATCTCGTAGATTTAGCTCTACCATTTGGTGGAGCTAGAATGCATTCTTCTAGCTCTACCATGTGGTAGAGCTAGACTTCAACGAATGTAACCACATTGTAGAGATAGAATGCTTTGAGGTAGTGCTAGACCTCAAAGCATTCTAGCTCTACCATGTGGTAGAGCAAAAATGCATCGATCTAGCTGTGTTCCATACACATCAACAAAACCAATTACTCCAAGAAGAGAGCTACTTCACATGACAAGAACCAAGGAGCTAGAATTGCATTTGATCTAGCTCTACCACCTGGTAGAGCTGTATTCTACCTAGACCACATCGTGGAGCTAGAATGCTTTGAGGTCTAGCTCTACCATGTGGTGGAGCTAGAATTGCATTTGAGGTCTTGCTCTACCATGTGGTAGAGCTGTATTCTATCTAGACCACATCGTAGAGCTAGAATGCTTTGAGGTCCAGCTCTACCATGTGGTGGAGCTAGAATGCATTCTTCTAGCTCTACCATGTGGTAGAGCTAGACTTCAATGAATGTAACCGACTGAGGTTGAATGTAACTGTGGTAGAGCTGTATTCTACCTAAACCACATTGTAGAGCTAGAATGCTTTAAGGTCCAGCTCTACCATGTGTGGTGGAGCTAGAATTGCATTTGAGGTCTAGCTCTACCATGTGGTAGAGCTGTATTCTATCTAGACCACATCGTAGAGCTAGAATGCTTTGAGGTCCAGCTCTACCATGTGGTGGAGCTAGAATGCATTCTTCAAGCTCTACCATGTGGTAGAGCTAGACTTCAATGAATGCAACTGGCTGAGGTTGAATGTAACTGTGGTAGAGCTGTATTCTACCTAAACCACATTGTAGAGATAGAATGCTTTGAGGTCTAGCTCTACCATGTGGTGGAGCTAGAATTGCATTTGAGGTCTAGCTCTACCATTGGGTAGAGCAAGAATGCATCGATCTAACTGTGTTCCATACACATCAACAAAACCAATTACTCCAAGAAGAGACCTACTTCACATGACAAGACCCAAAGAGCTAGAATTGCATTTGATCTAGCTCTACCACGTGGTAGACCTGTATTCTACCTACACCACATCGTGGAGCTAGAATTCTTTGAAGTCTAGCTCTACCATGTGGTGGAGCTAGAATTGCATTTGAGGTCTAGCTCTACCATGTGGTAGAGTTGTATTCTATCTAGACCACATCGTAGAGCTAGAATGCTTTGAGGTCTAGCTCTACCATGTGGTGGAGCTAGAATGCATTCTTCTAGCTCTACCATGTGGTAGAGCTAGACTTCAATGAATGTAATCGGCTGAGGTTGAATGTAACTGTGGTAGAGCTATATTCTACCTAAACCACATTGTAGAGATAGAATGCTTTGTGGTCTAGCTCTACCATGTGGTGGAGCTAGAATTGCATTTGAGGTCTAGCTCTATCCATGTGGTAGAGCAAGAATGCATCGATCTAGCTGTGTTCCATACACATCAACAAAACCAATTACTCCAAGAAGAGACCTACTTCCCATGACAAGAACCAAGGAGCTAGAATTACTTTTAATCCAGCTCTACCATGTGGTAGAGCTGTATTCTACCTAGACCACATCGTAGAGCTAGAATGGTTTGAGGTCCAGCTCTACCATGTGGTGGAGCTAGAATTGCATTTGAGGCCTAGCTCTACCATGTGGTAGAGCTGTATATTATCTAGACCACATCATAGAGCTAGAATGCTTTGAGGTCCAGCTCTACCATGTGGTGGAGCTAGAATTGCATTTGAGCGCTAGCTCTACCATGTGGTAGAGCTGTATGCTATCTAGACCACATCGTAGAGCTAGAATGCTTTGATGTCCAGCTCCACCACATGGTAGAGCTAGACCTCAAATGCATTCTAGCTCCACCACATGGTTGAGCTCAATTGCATTCTAGCTCCACCACATGGTAGAGCTGGACCTCAAATGCATTCTAGCTCTACCATGTGGTGGAGCTAGAATTGCATTTGAGGTCTAGCTCTACCATGTGGTAGAGCTGTATTCTATCTAGACCACATCGTAGAGCTAGAATGCTTTGAGGTCCAGCTAGAATACAGCTCCACGATGTGGTCTAGATAGAATACAGCTCCACCACATGGTAGAGCTAGACCTCAAATGCAATTCTAGCTCCACCACACGGTAGAGCTAGACCTCAAAGCATTCTATCTCAATTACTCCATCTTGGAGCTCTCAATACATTTATTAGTGTTGCTCTACCACATGGTAGAGCAACACTACCACATGGTAGAGCTCTACCACATGGTAGAGCTAGATAAATGCAATCTAGCTGGACTTCAAAGTATTCTAGTGCGGGTTTTTTAAAAGATATTATCTCTACCAGGTGGCAGAGCAAGATTAATAAATGTATTGACCAGAATGCTTTGAAATTTATCTCTACCATTTGGTGGAGCTAGAATGCATTCTTCTAGCTCTACCATGTGGTAGAGCTAGACTTCAATGAATGTAACCGGCTGAGGTTGAATGTAACTGTTGGCAGAGCTATACTCTACCTAAACCACACATTGATCTAGCTGTGTTCCATACACATCAACAAAACCAATTACTCCAAGAAGAGACCTACTTCACATGACAATAACCAAGGAGCTAGAATTGCATTTGATCCAGCTCTACCACGTGGTAGAGCTGTATTCTACCTAGACCACATCGTAGAGCTAGAATGCTTTGAGGTCCAGCTCTACCATGTGGTGGAGCCAGAATTGCATTTGAGGTCTAGCTCTACCATGTGGTAGAGCTGTATTCTACCTAGACCATATCGTAGAGCTAGAATGCTTTGAGGTCCAGCTCTACCATGTGGTGGAGCTAGAATTGCATTTGAGGTCTAGCTCTACCATGTGGTAGAGCTGTATTCTAGAATGCTTTGTGGTCCAGCTCTACCATGTGGTGGAGCTAGAATGCATTCTTCTAGCTCTACCATGTGGTAGAGCTAGACTTCAATGAATGTAACCGGCTGAGGTTGAATGTAACTGTGGTAGAGCTGTATTCTACCTACACCACATCGTAGAGCTAGAATGCATTTGAGGTCCAGCTCTGGTGGAGCTAGAATTGCATTTGAGGTCTAGCTCTACCATGTGGTAGAGCTAGAATGCATCAATCTAGCTGTGTTTCATACACATCAACAAAACCAATTACTCCAAGAAGAGACCTACTTCACATGACAAGAACCAAGGAGCTAGAATTGCATTTGATCTAGCTCTAGCACGTGGTAGAGCTGTATTCTGCCTAGACCACATCGTAGAGCTAGAATGCTTTGAGGCCCAGCTCTACCATGTGGTGGAGCTAGAATTGCATTTGAGGTCTAGCTCTACAATGTGGTAGAGCTGTATTCTACCTAGACCACATCGTAGAGCTAGAATGCTTTGAGGTCCAGCTCTACCATGTGGTGGAGCTAGAATTGCATTTGAGGTCTAGCTCTACCCTGTGGTAGAGCTGTATTCTATCTCGTAGAGCTAGAATGCTTTGTGGTCCAGCTCTACCATGTGGTGGAGCTAGAATGCATTCTTCTAGCTCTACCATGTGGTAGAGCGAGACTTCAATGAATGTAACCGGCTGAGGTTGAATGTAACTGTGGTAGAGCTTTATTCTACCTACACCACATCGTAGAGCTAGAATGCATTTGAGGTCCAGCTCTGGTGGAGCTAGAATTGCATTTGAGGTCTAGCTCTACCATGTGGTAGAGCTAGAATGCATCAATCTAGCTGTGTTTCATACACATCAACAAAACCAATTACTCCAAGAAGAGACCTACTTCATATGACAAGAACCAAGGAGCTAGAATTGCATTTGATCTAGCTCTACCACGTGGTAGAGCTGTATTCTACCTAGACCACATCGTAGAGCTAGAATGCTTTGAGGCCCAGCTCTACCATGTGGTGGAGCTAGAATTACATTTGAGGTCTAGCTCTACCATGTGGTAGAGCTGTATTCTATCTCGTAGAGCTAGAATGCTTTGTGGTCCAGCTCTACCATGTGGTGGAGCTAGAATGCATTCTTCTAGCTCTACCATGTGGTAGAGCTAGACTTCAATGAATGTAATCGGCTGAGGTTGAATGTAACTGTGGTAGAGCTGTATTCTACCTACACCACATCGTAGAGCTAGAATGCATTTGAGGTCCAGCTCTACCATGTGGTGGAGCTAGAATTGCATTTGTTGAGGTCTAGCTCTACCATGTGGTAGAGCAAGAATGCATCGATCTAGCTGAGTTCTATACACATCAACAAAACCAATTACTCCAAGAAGAGACCTACTTCACATGACAAGAACCAAGGAGCTAGAATTGTATTTAATCTAGCTCTACCATGTGGTAGAGCTGTATTCTACCTAGACCACATCATAGAGCTAGAATGCTTTGAGGTCTAGCTCTACCATGTGGTGGAGCTAGAATTGAATTTGAGGTCTAGCTCTACCATGTGGTAGAGCTATATGCTATCTAGACCACATCGTAGAGCTAGAATGCTTTGAGGTCCAGCTCTACCATGTGGTGGAGCTAGAATGCATTCTTCAAGCTCTACCATGTGGTAGAGCTAGACTTCAATGAATGCAACCGACTGAGGTTGAATGTAACTGTGGTAGAGCTGTATTCTACCTAAACCACATTGTAGAGATAGAATGCTTTGAGGTCTATCTCTACCACAGTTATAAGAGCTCCCATGGATAGATCTCATGTATAGAGTGAAAGAGCTCTTATGCATAGAGCTAAGTCTTGCATTAAGAGCTGCTCTCATACATAGAGATCGCATGCATAGAGTTAGATCTTGCATTATCTATTATAAGAGCTCTCATACATAGAGCTATATCTTGCATTATTATAAGAGCTCCCATGAATAGATCTCATGTAAAAAGTGAAAGAGTTCTCATACATAGAGCTAGGTCTTGCATTAGGAGCTCTCATACATAGAGCTCACATGCATAGAGTTACATCTTGCATTATTATGAGAGCTCTCTTGCATAGATCTCATGCATAGAGTGAAAGAGTAGGAAAGTACAATTTCAAGCAAGGAGAGAGGGGAGAAGCTATGCTATGAAGAAGGTGGAGAGGGGTCTTTTGTGCATGCTCTAGGACAAGGGAGCTTCCATAGCCGGCTTAGCAATGTTCTTGGCTACCATTGGGACACAAGCACAGTGCTTATTTGAAGACACCCATACAAAGATCATCTTCAAGTTCAAGTTATGGCCGAAATACATTCCCATTTTGAGGGATTTTTTCCATTTTATCTAATATTGACTTCATGGATGGTTTGTCATTTCAAGTCATCTTGCACTAGTTTAAGTCACTACAACTCCAGCTCTACCATGTGGTAGAGCTAGAATGCATTTCTCCAGCTCTACCATGTGGTAGAGCATTCAAATTATCCCGCCCAATTTTGAATTCAAATTATCCCGCCCTTTAAGAATTTAAAATGGTCTTGCTTTTTTTCAAATTTTCCTTGACATCTATGTCGCTTATGTAATATAAACCTACTTTCCCATCTTGGCATTGACAACTAGCACTTGGACATCACCGCATCCATTATCAAATTCAACGATACCACAAGGTACACATATTTTTGTCTCATATTAAATCATTATCTATGATTAGATTTAAAGTTTTGAACATGTCAATTAAAATTCAGATCATATATATTGATATAGAGTAGAAAATAAAAGTATGCAAGAATTCAAAAAATCAAGAATGGTTGAAGAGAAAAAACCTGAATCTACTCTGCCAAGTGCATGGAGTTGCAGTGCATGCCTGGTTGTCAAGCGTCATGGTCTCTTCTTTTTGAATGATTTTGTCATGTCATTGATGTTTGGGGGAAAGAGAAGAGATAGTAGAACAGAGTGTAAAGAGAAGCTGGCGATGATGAAGCTTTTCTGGCTATGGCATCCTGCTGAGCATCATAGTGATGAAGCTTTTCTGGCTATGGCGTCCTGCTGAGCATCACAGTGAAAATTTCCCTCAGCTGTATGAGGCCCAAAAGAAAGCAGAACACAAAACTCCAATCCACTAAGGCTGCATGTATGTATGAGACCCAAAAGAAAGCAAAACACAAAACTCAAGGCTGCAGCTTCCCTCACCTGTATGAGGCCCAAAAGAAAGCAGCACGCACAAAACTTCCCAGGCACAAAACGCTGCTGTGAAGCTGCGTTTGATGAAAGCAGCGCTCAGAAAGCAGCGCAGGCACAAAACGCTGCTGTGAAGCTGCGTTTGATGAAAGCAGCGCTCAGAAAGCAACGCTCAGAAAGCAGCGCAAGCACAAAACGCTGCTGTGAAGCTGCAATTGATGAAAGCAGCGCTCAGCTGTATGAGGCTATGGCGTCTGCTCCTCTAGGCAACGAACCAGCCAACGAACCCCTCTAGGCAACGAACCAGCAGGCGTCTGCTCCTCTAGGCAACGACAGTAGCTAACGAACCAGGCGTCCGCCGTCTAGCGCTGCTGCAGGCGCAGGAGGATGCAGGCCACGAATTCGAATTCGTTGTTGTCAGAGACGCGCCGGCCGGGATAAGATTAAATTAAAAGATTAAATCTTTTAAATTTTTTTTTTTGTGGAAATTGCAGGTTATACTCGCCTAATGCCTCTAATCGCCTCTAATAATCATAGCTCACAATCGAATAGCTCACAATCGAATGCATCAATGGAAACTCCAGCTCCATAATTATTTTTTTAAAACCGTTACAAAAATTCCTATGGAAGAAAAAATGCATCATCCTTCATGAATCCTCCCTTATGACCTCCCCCTTCTCTCGCACCTCAACAAGATTTGCAGCCATTGCCTCCATCAAGAGGGGTTGCAACCTGGCTGTTGGCAGCATGCAAATTTTGGCCGGTCTGATCGTTCCCGTTCATTTGTGATGCATCTGAGCCATTGGTTGTTTTGCATGCATGGGCAATTTGAGATGCCGAAAGAGCACGTGTTGCAGAGGCATAAGCAAGTCGATAGCCATGGGATGACAGTGCCTTAATGCATCCCAAGAATGGAGACACCATCCACTGCAAGGGACTCAATCTCCTCAAAGGAGAATATGCCTCTGCCTTGTTCTGTTTGCAGTGGAGATGTTTCAAGCTCCTCTGCCTTGTTCTGTTTGTTGCAATGGAGATGTTTCAAGCTCCTCTGTTGTAGGTTTCCCATGGAGTGGGTCCGCACGAGAATGAAAAGCAGTGCAAGATGGTGGAAACGGTTAGAATGCTACGCTAGAGAAAAGGAGTATGTCCTGATAACGTCAATTATTTATGAGCCACCTTAGTTAAAGTTTATAAATAAACCTTTATAAATAGGTAATGTAAAGTTATAATCGATAGGCTTAAAGATTTGATTATAAAAATATAGCTTTTATAGTTATATATATAGACTTAGAGTTTATAATTAATAGGCTTATAGATTTGTTTATATAAATAGGCTTAAAGATATATATAAATTATTAGGCTTATAGGTTTAATAGGTTAACTATAGTAACTTAAAGATATATTATAAATTATAGGCTTATAGGTTTAATAGATTAACTATAGTAACTATAGGTTTGATTATATAAATAGACTTAAAGATATATATAAATAGGCTTATAGGTTTAATAGGTTCACTATAGTAACTTAAAGTCTATTTATAGTTTATAATTATACTTTATATATCTTATTTATAAACTTTCTATAGCTATATAAATCAAACCTATTTATATATAAACCTATTAATATAATTTAAAGTTTATAAATAACCTATTGTGACTTAAATTATATACATTAACCTATATATTAACCTACAACTATAACTATATAACTTATAGTAACTTAAATTATATATTTATAACTATATAGCTTATAGTAACTTATAGTTAATAAAAGCTTATTTTAATGCTACTATATTATAGCTTATTTAATAAATATAACTGTAAGCTTATACGTTTGATTATAGCTTTTATCATAGGTTAAAGTATATATTATATAAATTCAAGGAGATTTTGGTACAAAGATAGGGCAAGAAAATGTATCCATACTAGTGGAGGAATGTTTGAAAGATGTGGTCCTACCTTTTCCTACAATGGATACTTCATCTCTCCAAGACTCATTATGGAGTGCCGTTCGATGGCCAAAGATTATTTTGCAATCTACTATCATGACTGGCAACTTAATTTGATCAAACGAAAGCTATAGCGGTGATGAAGAAGGGGATCATTCTGATCCTCCAATTACAGATGCAATTCCTATAACAAGCCCAGAATTTGAAACATTGATTCCTACCATAGATTGTTAGGTATCAAGGACTAGGGAAGATCAATTCACACACAAACCATGATTTAATTTACATAAACACTTCTATTGCATTGAATGAGAGACTACAAGTTTATATAGATTTTTAGGACTAATAGAGTCTGACCTTTTTTCTAGATCCTTGGTTCTCATCATGTGAAGTAGGTCTCTTCTTGGAGTAATTGGTTTTATTGATCTGCATTAGCTCCACCACATGGTAGAGCTAGACCTCAAATAATTCTAGCTCTACGATGTGGTCTAGGTAGAATACAACTCTACCACGTGGTAGAGCAAGATCAAATGCAATTCTAGCTCCTTGGTTCTTGTCATGTGAAGTAGGTCTCTTCTTGGAGTAATTGGTTTTGTTGATATGTATGGAACACAGCTAGATCGATGCATTCTCGCTCTACCACATGGTAGAGCTAGACCTCAAATGCAATTCTAGCTCCACCACATGGTAGAGCTGGACCTCAAAGCATTCTAGCTCTATGATGTGGTCTAGGTAGAATACAGCTCTACCACGTGGTAGAGCTAGATCAAATGCAATTATAGCTCCTTGGTTCTTGTCATGTGAAGTAGGTCTCTTCTTGGAGTAATTGGTTTTGTTGATGTGTATGGAACATAGCTAGATCGATGCATTCTTACTCTACCACATGGTAGAGCTAGACCTCAAATGGAATTCTAGCTCCACCACATGGTAGAGCTGGACCTCAAAGCATTCTAGCTCTACGATGTGGTCTAGGTAGAATACAGCTCTACCACGTGGTAGAGCTAGATCAAATGCAATTATAGCTCCTAAGCTTGGTTCTTGTCATGTGAAGTAGGTCTCTTCTTGGAGTAATTGGTTTTGTTGATGTGTATGGAACATAGCTAGATCGATGCATTCTGGTCAATACAGCTCTACCACATGGTAGAGCTAGATCTCAAATGCAGTTCTAGCTCCACCACATGGTAGAGCTTGACCTCAAAGCATTCTAGCTCTACGATGTGGTCTAGGTAGAATACAGCTCTACCACATGGTAGAGCTAGATCAAATGCAATTCTAGCTCCACCACATGGCAGAGCTAGACCTCAAAGCATTCTAGCTCTACGATGTGGTCTAGGTAGAATACAGCTCTACCACATGGTAGAGCTAGATCAAATGCGATTCTGGCTCCTTGGTTCTTGTCATGTGAAGTAGGTCTCTTCTTGGAGTAATTGGTTTTGTTGATGTGTATGGAACATAGCTAGATCGATGCATTCTTGCTCTACCACATGGTAGAGCTAGACCTCAAATGCAATTCTAGCTCCACCACATGGTAGAGCTAGACTTTAAAGCATTCTATCTCTACGATGTAGTCTAGGTAGAATACAGCTCTACCACATGGTAGAGTTGGATCAAATGCAATTCTAGCTCCTTGGTTATTGTCATGTGAAGTAGGTCTCTTCTTAGAGTAATTGGTTTTGTTGATGTGTATGGAATACAGCTAAATCGATGCATTTTTGCTCTACCACATGGTAGAGCTAGACCTCAAAGCTTTCTACCTCTACGACTCTAGCTCCACCACATGGTAGAGCTAGACCTGAAATGCAATTCTAGCTCCACCACATGGTAGAGCTAGACCTCAAAGCATTCTATCTCTACAATGTGGTTCAGGTGGAGACCTAGAATGCCTAGAGGTCTAGCTCTACCATGTGGTGGAGCTAGAATATATTGAACTAGCTCTACTATCTGGTAACTATATCATGTGGTGGAGCTAGAATGCATCAATGTGACTATATCATGTAACGGAGCTAGAATTCATTGATCTAGCTCTACCATGTGGTAGAGCTAGATCAAAATAATCTATCTAGACACCATTGGTATCGCTAGAATGCTTTAAAGTCTAACTCCACCACATAGTAGAGATAGTCTTCAATGGGTTCTATCTCTACCATATGATAGAGCTAGTTCTAGCTCGGCCACATGGTAGAGCTATACTTCATGGTAGAGTCTGATGTAGGTTCCAATTTAAAAAAAAATGCTTGCTAGATTTGATTACTAGTTTAACAAGTCCAACATGATTATGTGCAGCATGGATTTCCAATCTGGAGGGAGGGTCTACATGATGTTGAACAATGATTCTGTTGGTATTGGCTGCGTGTGTAGAATTGATCCAAATTCCACTTGTAGTGGAACAAAGATTGGTCAAGGAAATGTGTCATTACTTGTGGAGGAATGCTTGAAGGATGTGGAACTACCATTCCCTACAATGGATACCATTTATCTAAAAAATGCATTATGGAGTAATGTTCGTTGGCCAAAAATGCTTTTAAGGCCTTTCACAAGGGAGCTGGAATTTGGAGAGTGGAGTGAAAGATGCAGTGATGCAGATCAAGAAGAGCCTGTGGAACCTCCAATTGTAGATGCAATACCGATAACATCTCCAGAACTTGACATGCAAATTCGACAATCTTGGAAGAATGAGATGGTTCTTCTAAAGGATGAGAGCATGATGCAGACTATCAATCAAGGGACTATCTTATATGTGTTTCCATTTGAATGTGTCAACTTTCAACAACTTGGTGATGATTGTGTGGGTGTGGCTATTGAAAGTGCAAATGAATTTCAAACTATGCCGTAAGTGGATAGTATCACCCTAGTTAAATGGCCTATTAAACAGCTGACAATGCTGGATGGGAGCCCATTGCAACGCTATGTTCCGCTTAATGGCATGCATGCTGAACATGCTGATGTATGTAATGAGGATAATGATGGAGATGTAACTAATGAGGTTCATGTTGCCCAAACTGAGCTGCAAAAAGACGCTACACTTTCCTAAACAGGATTCCAAAGCAGAGACCACAACCAGCTTCTGCCTTTTATATGTCACGTGAATCAGTTCATTTGTGATGGCTACATTTATGATGGGCAAGAAGCACTTATAGGTCACTCCAAACCACTGCTATTCAGGTTCTTCATGGAAGGAGACACACCGATAATGCAATTTAAGGCACATGTAGCTATTCATAATTGGAGTGGAAGTATCCGTCTTTGGAAGACAGACAATGAAGGTAAACCAAGGTTACCAAAAGGAGATCCACCTCTACTACCAATGGCCGAGCATATGAAGATGCATGCAGAAGTAATATCAGGATTGAAGGGTTACATAAAATTTTGGCAGAATCTAAGTAATGGTTCATTTGTGCCAAGATATTATAGGCCCGTCATAGATTATTGGAGTAATGTAATCGAAGAGCTTGGAAAACCAATACAATCAGAGGCAAGAAAGTACACAGATTTTTGCCTAAAATCTGAAGGGTCCCATCAATTAGATGATATGAATGTTGAACAATTGCAGGCACAAAGATTCTTAGGTATGGAAGAACATAATGATCATTATTGTGGGCCTGCACGGGATAAACCAAGGGAGGCATTTAACCCTATGCTACATGTTCAGCAAGGACACTTTTTCATGCTGCACCCAGATGACAGAAACATCTATCCAGTTTGGCTTGCTATGGCTAAATCGGATATTGTTGATGAGCCTACATCACCAAATTACAAGAAACTCTTGATTCAATATTGGGGACCTTGTGCAAGGAAGAAAGGTTTGACAGATGCTCAAGCTTATGCTGATTGTTGGAAGGGATATTGGCAAATTAATCAGGCAGAACAACAAGTATGGGAAAATGCTGATGCAATTCTTTGGTCGTGGAAACCAAGGAATCCACCACCATACAAAAGAATCAAGATACCAGAAAAGGAAGCCCGTAAAGCAAAAGCATGCTTAGGCTTGGCTTGTGAGGATGAAGCTCATATTGATGGTTCCTTCAATGAGGAGTAGCATTTGTAGATTCAATATTGACAATGTGGATTTTTAGGTTAATATAACTCTAATATCCAAAAGAGATGTAGTTTGGTGTCTTCTTTATTTTTTATTTTCACTTATTGAATGAAATTTTTCTTTGTACCTCCTACATCTTTTTGATATTATAATAATGTTTCTATCTTATTTGTTCAATCGTTTCATAAATTTTGTGCAATGTACAACTCAATTGGTGCAGGTCCTTGCAAAGAAACAAATACCACTTTCTTATTAAATGGTGTTTATCAACACCACCTTCCTACATGATTATCAAACTCCTTTCAAATATGTTTATACACAAATACTAATACCACTTTTTTGGTTTGAACGGTGATTATCAACACTAGTACCTTCCTCTGTTCTATATTAAGAAATTCCACAATAACTTTTCCCACATTAAGTGGGAAATTCCCATAATACATGAAACCTCTCAATTTCAAAATTCCCATAATGCGAGATTTTTTCCATAATACCTAATACGGTCTTCCATGTGTCTATGGTTGCCCCGCTAGGTGTACCCAATCCACATTATCCGACTCAGTCATACCCGGTAGGACATCCATATAAGGAGAATCTTTCCCATCATCAGTCTCTTTTTTGCATGTATAGCAATACCTTAATGGGGCGGAGTGTACAGTGGTATCCGAATGATAACCTTGCTTCCTAAAGGATGCGCACGACCATTCTCAAGATCAACTCGAATGACAGAGTCCTGGAATTGTAGGTAGACATGGTTTTTCGACCAATCATGCACCATTTGTGCTTCCCTCATGAAAGGACATCCTAAGATCATTTGATATGACATAGGATGCTCGGAGAAATCCATTACAATGAAGGTATGTCTTACCTTGTACCCCAAAACCTTGATCTTAAGGTCCCTTAACATTCCAATAGGTTTAGCAATAGTTCCGTTTGCCATCTTAACCACTATGTTTGTGACTTCGAGGTGAGGTCTCCCCATATATTCCCAACAGTTTTTAGTCACAATGCTCACGCCAGCACCACCATCAAGGATTCCCTTTAAAGTTAATCCCTTGGTAGTAATGGGGAGGGTTGCATTAGATTCGTCCCCTTCAAAGTACTGTCCCAACTTGTTAACAGGTATTTCCACGACCGAGTTTTCATCTAGGTTGGGTTGTAGATCCCAATGTTTCTCCTCATCTTGAAGCATGTCGGGTCTATCCATATTTGCAAATTGTGGTAGCCCCGCCTTTAGTTCTCCATTGAGAAATGCCCGAAGAGCTAAGAATAGCTCAGGATCTCCGTATAATTTGGATATGATCGTGGTTCTGATTTCAGAGGACATGAAATCCATTAGCTTGGACACATTCAATGGTACTTTTCGAGATATCGCCCCTTGACTAGGGACTGGTGAAGATGGAATCACTTCCTCTTCGATGGGGTCAGGCATTCCCTCACTAAACATTCTTTCAAGCAAAAAGGGTGTTTGCCCACTTCCTGATGTCCTATCCTCACTTTCTTCCCGAATGATACTAGGTATTGCTAACTTGCGTAGGAAACGGTTTATAGTTCCTGTGAGGCTGAACTTGCGTAGGAAACACTGTGTCTGAAATTTTGATTTTTCTCGGGTTTGGCTCCAGTTCTCTTTGTGTTTCTTCCACCAAACCCCTTAAGTGTTGCACTTGTTCAATCTCCTCAACTAGGTTTGGGTAAGTTCCAATCTTTTTCTTGAGGGTTTTTGGCCCACGTGGCTTGTCTTTGGGAGTCTCAGTTAGTTTGGGTGGTTGAGAGGGCATTAACTGACTTGGTTGTAAGGCCGAGGAAGTTTCCTTCTATTTCCCCTTATTTATGTACTCACTTGATTCCCCTTCGTTGAGCTCCCGAGTGGGTTCCTCCCTTAAGGTAGTGGCTTTGGTCCCCATGGTTTCTATTGAATCGGAATCATCTTCAGGATCATTCATATACACGGGTCGTCTCCCGTCCCTATGTTAGTCTTTGAACTAGGCTTGGAGCTCGTGGCATTAAGCGATCTCTTCCGCCGTGTTTTCTTTTTCTTTACCTGAGTGATTGATGTAGTATCCCTCTCTTCAAGAATGTAGTTTTGATTTTGAAGCATTGATCGTGTAACTACATTCACGGGTACAACAGGTATGGTTCCTCGTGCCTGGTTGGTGATCGTAACCAAATTCAATGGCGTAATCTTGGGTGCATTAGGATTATGTGGACATTAAGCAATCAAATGATCTATGCCACAACGATTACATGTAAGTACCGGCATTCCTGATGTGCTCCCTTGATTTGGTTGCATCTGAGTAGCGATCTTCTGTAGCCTATTAGGGAACTCCGCTACACGATGCGGTCCACCACAATCGTAGCATTGAAGAGGTGGTCTCCTTGCCAAGGTATTAAGGTTTTGGCCTCTTGTGGCGAGAGCAGCCGCTTGATATACAGGCTTGACTTGCCCGAAACGATCCTCCATGTAGTACTGGGGAATCATTTCAAACGTATCAATCCCATATGGAACAGTGGGGTCTATCTCCTCTTCATAATCCCCACATGCACTATGTGACTCACAACCCATCTGGTTTATGGGGGTAATCATTGGGATGTGGAGGTTGTGGTCCTAGCACTAGCGGTGGTAATGGCATAGACTGGACTACATTCGGATTCCTTAGAACTATGTGCTGTGATGGTTGCTCGACAGGTGTGCAGGCATTAGCGCGGGTACTTGAGGTGTGTTTGACCAGTCTAGTGGTGCCTGATTTGCCAACATTCACTTAAGTACTAGGCAATCTTTAGATTGATGGCCATACTTACCACATGCATTGCAATTCCCATTGAATTTGACTCTGAATGTGGGACATTCACTCGTGTTATGTGGTCCTAAGCACACCGAACACCATTGTTGCTCTCTCCTTGGGTACATATGGCTATTCTGAGGAGCTCGATTACCCCTAAAGTATTCTTGGAGAGCCTTAGTAAGGTCGGTCTCACAGACATTTCAGATATCTTGGGCTCCTTGGCAATAGGTTTCACCGTCATTAGCTCATGCCCAGATACTTGCGAACTAACGGATTTTGTCTCCAAAGACACCTTTTTACCTGCAATCATCAAGTTGTCTTCTAACTGGATTGCATTGGCAGTGACTGCTTCCCACGTTGAAAGGCCTCTAATGACTAGGCCATTGTATATGTCCTCGTGGCGCAATCCTCGGATGTATCTATCGAGCAATTGGTTGTTATTGAAGCGCATCATCATCAAGAGTGCAGCGAGAATTTAGATGCTTCAATCGACTAATAAAGTCTCTCACTGACTCCCCTTCATTGTGTTTAGCTTTTTGGAGTTGAGATGCTACTCCCCAAAGCACACCCTCACGTATGTATTCTTTCAAGAACAATCTCTTGAGAGTGGGGTAGTGAGTACGCTCTTCAACCCTTAAGGTTCGATACCAATCTCCGGCCTTCCCACTCAAAGTTAAGCCTAAAGCTTTACACTTATGCAGCTCATTGTGATCTTCCAAGGAATCACACACGTGTTCAAAGACTTCAATGTGCTTCCTCACATCTTCGTTACCACTGAAGTTTTGAGTGAGCTTAGCCACTTGTACTGCCTTGCTTCTAGGTTCTCTCTCAGGCATACCCCGCATGTTTTCTGCAATAGATCGTCCGATCGTCTGAGCAAACGCTGCGAGATCACCTAGGTGAGCAGGCATAGCTGGTGGAGGCACTTCTGGGATAGCCTGGCTGATAGGAGTTGGCGTTGGTCTGGGTATGTTGGCAAATGACGTAGGATATGATATGTGGCTAGGCCTAGCTCCTCTTGGATAAGGGTTGTGATAAGGCGGTCGTGGAGCATACACCATTGGCATACTAAGAGGCATAGGAGCTACATGAGCATGAGTATCGATAGGTACATAGGGTCGATAGGCACTGGCACGCACTGTTGTAGGTACTATTCCACTAGGTAGCGACGTTGTACTAACTACAGTGGTAACAGGTGCGCTTTCTGTCATGCTCATCATTGGGGTAGGCATTGTGGATTCCTTAATGGAAAGTTGAGCCAAGATTGGAAAGCTAAAGTTACTGCTCGTGGGCTCAACCTGCATTGAGACTCCAGGCGAAACAACATACGAAGGGTCTATGGGACTCACCGAGAGGGAGTCTCCAATTGTGATAGGGTTGGTTGTTTGACCTTGCCTGTATCCAAAAATCTCATAGGGCCAGTGGAACCTAAGTTCATTCCCCTATTTTGCCTCTCAATTGTGATAGGGTTGGTTGTTTGGCCTTGCCTGTATCCAAAAATCTCATAGGGCCAGGGGAACCTAAGTTCACTCCCCTATTTTGCCTCTCAATTTGGATAATTCTATGAATAACCTCACATATCATTTGTTGTTGCTCCTCTAGATTAGTGGCGCTAGATGTAGATCGTAGGACTTCTAACCAACCTACATGGTATGTGTAGCCCGTGTATAGGTCAGTTAGAGTCTCTATGTATAGATCATATTCCCAATTTTCATTGAGAAATATTCCATTCAGACTTGGTGTGCCAAACGGTTCTCTTGAAGTGGACGCAATGTCACTTCTTATGGATTGACTTCTAGGGACCTCTACTTTAGGAGGCACGTCGGAAGGTGGTAGCTCAGTAGGGCCCTCATTAAACGAAGTGGGTAGAATATCCACATGGACACTCTTTGGGAGGGTAGGGTCTACATGAGATGTGAATGGCGAATCCACTACCCCTCCTTCTTTATTTACTTCGCTTGTCGCATGTTCAGAGTGTGTAGCTCTACTAAAGGTCTCTATTAGACGACTAAACATGCTAGATCCGGGTTGTAGGGCCCAAACTGGCATGTTTTGGCTTGTCTCCTCAGGGTTCTTGGTAGGGTACCCTTCCATGGCTTCTGAGTCAGAGGACGAATCACTATCCGCTATTCGTGGATCTTGGGTTGCACTCCCTTTGTAAGATTCCTCCCCAGCCTCTCAAAATGTCCAACATCTTTCCCTGTAATCAATCCCCTCTTCAGAAATATAAAAGACCTTGTTTCTAACTGTTTTGACTTAGAGAGAGAATATTCTAGAGAGAGAATATTCAAATTTTGAATATTTGTAGGTAGAAAAATTTCTCATCTTATTAAAATAAGTTCCCCTGAAACAGAAATTCAAAAAGAACTTTCCAATGTGCAATTGGAATTAATTGGAAGAAATGAGTATAAAGGACCTTAGTCTAAGGGTCTAGATTTTCAAAAAAATTTGGATTATGGTCCAATTAAGGTTCCTATGGGCCAATAGCATCAATCCATGTGTAGGGAGGAGATAAATCCAATTTTGTAAAAGAAGATACCCAAAAATGAGTAAATGCTCACATAAGATGAAGAGTTGAAAATGTACAAGGTTTATTAGTAAAAAACTATGAGCAATATTAAAAATATGAGATATTTTGGGTATCCAAAAATGAGTAAATGCTCACATAAGATGAAGAGTTGAAAATGTACAAGGTTTATTAGTAAAAAACTATGAGCAATATTAAAAATATGAGATATTTTGGGTATAATGATTCCAATTTTACACATATGTAAGGAAGGGGAGTTCTTTAAAGGAGGTGCATATTTCACATAAGATGAAGAGTTGAAAATGTACAAGGTTTATTAGTAAAAAACTATGAGCAATATTAAAAATATGAGATATTTTGGGTATAATGATTCCATTTTGACACATATGTAAGGAAGGGGAGTTCTTTAAAGGAGGTGCATATTTCACATGCTTGAATAAGTTTTAAACTCATAAAAATTGAGATATTTTATCTCTCCTCTCTCCTAATTCAAGTCTAGTTTCAAAAAGTTAGCTTAACTGACCTAAAAATGGTCAAATATTGACCAAACTGATTTAGAAAATTCTAGAATCATTTTGTTTGGTTAGGAGCTGAAGCCTCCCCCTTGTTGAAAAATATATAGTGTTTATGCATCGTTACTCTACTCCACCTAAGCCAAGAACTGTGAATTCATTAATAATTCACTAGTTTTTGGAGCTTCCCTCTTTCTTCAATCCCCATTAGTGGCTCCATCAACATACTTAACCAATTGATTGGTTGGGGGCCTCTACCGTGAACAAAGAATCAAGCAAATTTAAGGTAAATGGTGAATTTTGATCTTTTCTATAATTTCTCAATGCTTCTCTCTTCTCAACCCCTCTCAAGCTTGAGAAGCTTAATTGGAATGGTTTTTGAATGCTATTGAGGTTAATTGATTAATGATATTTAGGAATTACATAAAATTGATGAATGCTATTGAAGTTAATTGATTATTTAATGATAGTTAAGAATTATATAAATTTCCATGTATGCTTAATTCAAATGGTTTTTATGTAAATGCTCTCTCTCACTCAAGAAATGGTCATACTCATGACCCATTCTCAATCCAAATGAAGCTTTTCATAAAGCTTTTCCTTAATCCAAGATTAATCTATGCTTGAGGCCAAATTAATGACTTTTTTCTATGCTTTTGGTTTATGTATATTGATGATTCAATCCATTATGGATTAATGATCCAATTAGAGTTCATTCTAATTATTTCATTAATGATAAGCTTTATCCCTTAGAAAAATTGAGATTTATCAGTCAATCATAGCAGCAGAGCTATGGCAAAATTTTTATAAAAATTACGCATAAAATAATTTCATTCAAAGCATGAAAAGAGGACTTCCTACCATATTCTAGGAATTATCATCCTAGATTAATTGAAAGATATTCATTGTAATCATAGAGAAATTGATTATTAGATTAATGTAAAAGTGTTACTTTTAGCTTAATTGAATTTCATGCGTAGAGGTATGCATAAAAGATTATTATTTTATTATAAAAGTGTTACTTTTAGCTTAATTGAATTTCATGCATAGAGGTATGCATAAAAGATTATTATTTTATTATAAAAGTGTTACTTTTAGCTTAATTGAATTTCATGCATAGAGGTATGCATAAAAGATTATTATTTTATTATAAAAGGGTTACTTTTAGCATAATTGAATTTCATGCATAGAGGTATGCATAAAAGATGATTATTTTATTACAAAAGTGTTACTTTTAGCATAATTGAATTTCATGCATAGATGTATGCACAAAAGATGATTATTTTATTATAAAAGTGTTATTTTTATCATATTTGAATTTCATGCATAGAGGTATGCATAAAAGTTGATTATTTTATTATAAAAGTGTTACTTTTATCATATTTGGATTTCATGCATAGAGGTATGCATAAAAGTTAATTATTTTATTATAAAAGTGTTACTTTTATCACAATTGAATATTATGCATAGAAGTATGCATAAGAGTTGATTATTTTATTATAAAAGTGTTACTTTTATCATATTTGGATTTCATGCATAGAGGTATGCATAAAAGTTGATTATTTTATTATAAAAGTGTTACTTTTATCACAATTGAATTTCATGCATAGAAGTATGCATAAGAGTTGATTTTTTTATTATAAAAGTGTTACTTTTATCATATTTGGATTTCATGCATAGAAGTATGCATAAAAGATATTCTTTTTATACTAAAAGTGTGATTTTCATCATAAATGGATTTTATGCATAACTTAGATGCATAAGAGAAATTCTTTTATTCTAAAAGTGTAATTCCTACCAAATTGAATTTATGCATAGGAAGATGCATAAAAGATTGATTCAAAAGTGTCATTCTCAACTAAATTGAATTTATGCATAGGAAGATGCATAAAAGATTGAATTTTAATTCAAAAGTGTCATTTTCATTTAAAATGAATTTATGCATAGGAAGATACATAAAAGATTGATTTTTACTTCGAAAGTATTAATCTCCTTAAATGGAATTTATGCATAAATAAATGTGTAAAGAAATCTTATATCAAATATAAGAGTTCTCTTGTATTCTATAAATAGATATGAGATGTGATAAGAGGTGTATAAGATGTGATAAGAGGTGATAAGATGAATTAAGATGTGATAAGATGTGTATGAGATGAGGTAAGAAGTGTATGTGATAGGATAAGATGTATATGGGTTATGATGATAGGGGAAGAATGGATGTGATGTAAAAGATTAGATGTGAAGGCATATGGGGTTATATGAATGGGAATGTGGAAATGGATGTATGTATGTGGATGTGTGAATGTGGAGATGGGAGTGTGGATGTATGAATGTGAAAATGGATGCATGCATGAAGATGTATATGCGTAGATGTGAGTGTGGATGTATGAATGTGAAAATGGATGTATGCATGAAGATGTATATGCGTAGATGTGAATGTGGATGTAGATGTGCATGTATGTATGTGTGTGGATGTATAGATGTGAATGGGAATGTGGATGTGAATGTATGCATGTATGTGGATGTAGATGTGAATGTATAGATGTGAATGGGAATGTGGATGGGGATGTATGTATGTATGTGGATGTGGATATATGAATGAGGACGTGATAATGGATGTATGCATGTAGATGTGGATATATGGATGTGAATGTGGATGTGGATGTGGATGTGGATGTGGATGTGGATGTATGGATGTAGATACGGATGTGGATGTATGTATGTATGTGGATGTGGATATATGAATGAGGATGTGATAATGGATGTATGCATGTAGATGTGGATATATGGATGTGAATGTGAATGTGAATGTGGATGTAGATGTGGATATGGATGTATGGATGTAGATACGGATGTGGATGTAGATGTGGATGTATAGATGTGAATGAGAATGTGGATGTGGATGTGGATGTGGATGTGGATGTGGATGTATGGATGTGGATATGGATGTGTATGTATGAATGTGGATATGGGATGTGGATGTATAAATGAGGATGTGAAAATGGATGTATGCATGTAGATGTGGATGTATAGATGTGAATGTGAATGTGTATGTGAATTAATGTGTCGTCGATATGAGGAAATGGATGAGAATGAGTACACATTGAATGGAATGTGGAATAAGTAATGTGAACTAAGGAGGGATAATGTGGAAAAACGAGAGTTCGATTTAGAAACTATATTTTGTGACTGTTTGTAAATGACTGTTTTATGTCAAGAATGCTGGGGAAGCATTTTGACCGTCTTGTGGATTAAGGTCATGAAGACCTAATTGTTAAAGTTGCAACTGCTGAGACGGAGAGTCAATGGAGGACGTCTCGCATAGCAAGGTCGACCGAGGTCTTGGCCAGCCTCGGTTCGATTTAAATGGTGAGCTTCCGGTATGGTGGATGAGGGACCAAGGAAGCGGCCTATGAGTGAAGTGCTAGGTCACCTGCAAAGGATCCTAGAGGGTGCTGACCATACGGTGCTCGGGCTCTGGGTCGCCGAAGATACCCACACGTGCGTCGTGGAAGATATTGGAACAAGGAATAAGAGTTGTTTTCTGAAACCGGGCATGGATTTGGTTGATTGACCTTGCTGGTCCTCAACGGATGAGTCCATGGCTCTTTTATATGGATCTGTGGGTTGATCTTGCTGATCTTCCACAGAGATTCCATTCTGTTATATGAATATATTGCCGATTACTATGAGCTAGGAACTATGGAAAAGGCCCCTGAGTGAACAGGTGGTGAGCGTTCTGGTTGCCAATGATGCCATAAGTATACCGATGAATGAATGACTGGAAATAAGGATTCAACCAGAGACTATGAGGATTGTCATTAGTGACATAATGGTTTCATTAAAAGATTGTTTTAAAGTTAGCTGATGCTAAGAAAAAGGCAATTTCATATTGGGTGTGTAAGTGGTGTGACTAGTTTTATGTTTGCATGAACTTCCAGCTAGGGGGCCTTGGAACTTCCGGCTAGGGGGCCTTGGAACTCTTTTCCTTGGTACCCGGGATAAAACCTAACCAAATTCTTAATTGGATCCCATCACTACAGTGGTTGGGCGGTTGGCTAACCCATGGGACTGGATGGGGTTAGGCTGGACTGATGGATCCATAAATCGAGACTCAATTTCTGTAATTACGATAGATGAAGTAAGTCCCGTATAGTAATTGTTCTATGGATAGGAATCGACGGCTGTGCCTCTTGATGGGGAAAAAAGCGTTGATCCCAATGATCCAAGTGCAAGTTTCTTCCCTGATCTGATCTGACCGAGTATCTTTATAGGTGCAGTCGGATCAGTTTGATCACTAATGGTCTTGACTACGTTAGAGAGTAAAAAGTTATCCTGGAGGAATTGCCCGTGCTTTCCGGATAAGGGAAGTTTTTTCGGGTTCGGTTTTGGAAAAACCGACAGTTTAGTCTTTTGTCCGGATATCTATGGACGAGGCCCCGAGTGTGGGACCCTACCTCGTGCTAGAAGTGCTACTTCCGCTGCTAGTACCCCGAATCCGTTGCACGGTGGGAACAAGGATCTCACACCCTTGGGTTCTAGCCGAAGGCCAAGATGCCAACGTGGAGGGATGGTGTGAGCTTGCGTAAACTGAAACGCTTTCTAGTGGCTCAGGCTCTAGTACCCGACTAGAGCGTAGATGCATGTGACGTGGGTACCCTACGGGCGTTGGTGACTACCTTTGAAGCCCACACAAGTGGTTTCTTAGGTGTTTTGCACCCCGTTTTTACTTGTTTTTATATTGTTTTTAACCCGTTTCTAACCCCCTGTTGGAATTAGGGTTGCAGGAAAGCACACAAAGCTTGGAGAAGAAGGAAGCAAGAATGCACACAACACAAAGTATTAGATTGTGTCAATGTACAAAAGATAAGTTAGCCCTAGAAGGATGGGCGTATATACAAGCCGGGAGAAAAAACCTCCTAAAGAGGGAAAAAGTGCCCCGGCGGTCCTAAGTGTGTTCACACACATCACTGCCTATATATATATGGCAACAAATCCCCCCTGGGAGTGATGGTGTGAACGAGAGCTGGCACTCATATATAGGGGAGTGCCATGCCCGAAGTAGATCAGTCCACAAAGGGGAGCAAGCCGAAAGCTTTGCGGAAAGCTTCGAACTTCTCACGAGGAAGCGCCTTTGTGAAAAGATCGGTGAGGTTGTCCTGTGTTGGCACATAGGCCAAGCTGATCTCTCCTGCTGAGAGTCCCTCCCTGACATAGTGATAATGCACCTCAATGTGCTTTGTGCGAGCATGAAAAACTAGGTTTCTCGCAACTGCCAATGCACTCTGACTGTCAGTGAAGATAGAGGTGGCAGACTCCTGTCCAACACCCAAGTCAGCCATAAGCCGTCTGAGCCACACACACTCAACCGTAGCTGTGAAAGCTGCCTTGTACTCAACTTCACAACTAGAAGTGGCCACAGTAGGTTGCTTCTTGCTCAACCAAGATATGCATGAGCTACTGAGCATGAAACAAAAACCACTTGTGGACACTCTTGTGTCATAGCAACCAGCCCAATTTGAGTCTGAAAAAGCATGTAAATCTAGCAGCAACGATCCCCCCTTGGGATAAAACAACCCAAGATGCATGGTGCCACTCAAGTAGCGAAAGATGCATTTAACTACCTTCCAATGCTGAGACCCTAGGCTATGCATAAACTTGCTCACCTGTGAGACTGCAAACTGAATGTCCGGCCTCGTAATGCATACATAAATGAGGCAACCAACAGCTGTCTGATAGAGTGTGACATCAAAGTGATCTCCAGCATCATGAAGACTCAACTTCAAACCTGTCTCCATTGGAGTAGCAATAGGCTTGCAGTCTTCAAGCCTAAATTTCTGCAACAATGTCTCAATATACTTTGTCAGACACAAAGCAATACCTCCATCACATTGCTTAAATTGTATCCCCAAATAATGATGCAAATGCCCCAAATCTGACATCTCAAAAGAGGCATTCAAATCAGCCTTAAAATCAGCAATATGACTTTCATTTGGTCCTGTGAGCAACATGTCATCGACATAGAGAGCAATGATTAGATGTACATCATCCACACATTTAACATATAAAGTGCTTTCTGTTGGACTATTCTGAAACCCATGTGCAGTCAAATATGCATGTATCTTTTCATACCAAGCTCGTGGAGCTTGCTTCAAACCATATAAAGCCTTTTTCAACCTACACACTTTGTTTTCCTGCCCTCTTTGAACAAAACCACGAGACTGTGATACATACACCTCCTCATGCAAATCTCCATTCAAGAACGCAGTCTTTATGTCCAGCTGATGTACATTCCAACCATTATGAGCTGCCAATGCACAAATGCTACGAATGGTAGTCATACGACAAGTGGGAGCAAAGGTCTTATCAAAATCAATGCCCTTTTCTTGAGCATAACCCTTTGCAAACAACAAGTCTAGCCTTATAGCGATCAACACTGCCATCTGGCTTTCGTTTCAACTTAAAAACCCACTTACATCCAATGGCCTTTTTACCTATAGGCAAATCACACAAAGACCATGTACCATTCTTCATTATAGCATCATATTCACTTTGCATTGCAGCCAACCAATTTTCTGATTTTTGTGCCTCATCAAATGAAAGAGGTTCTTCCTCTTCACACATACTAGACACAGCCAAAGCATAACAATCTGATGCATAAGAGGCATGCTGAAAACTTGAACGAGTACGACTAGATATAGGTGCATCAATTTTACTATCACGCAAGGTTTGCACCAGCCATTTAGGCATACCTCTAGCCTGCTGCTCATTTTCAGCCCTATCCTCAGAAATTACATCCTGTAAATCTATATTAGAAATAGGCTGATCTATGATGTCGTTTGAAATCTACATAGGCTGAATATTTGCCTCATTAGGACTTACATTTGAATTCCCACATGTAAACAGAGGCAACAATGTATCAAATACATCCCGTGAGCTCACACCTGTCTCTTTGGTACATGATAACAAAGGCTGCACAGCATCTTCCACAAAAACAACATCTCGACTAATCAAGATACGCTTTGACTGCGGATGATACAATCTGTAACCCTTGCTCTCAGCGCTGTAGCCAACAAAAATGCATTTGACAGCCTTATCATCCAATTTTCTGCGTTGTTGCACAGGCACTAAAGCATAGGCCAAGCAACCAAAGACACGTAAGTGACCAATAGAAGGCTTCCTGCCATGCCAAGCTTCGTATGGAGTAATAGACTGCAAGGCCTTAGTGGGACACCTGTTGAGTACATATGCAGCACACATGACAACCTCAAGCCAAAACGCATGTGGCAAAGCTTGGCTCTTGACCATACATCATGCCATCTCCATAAGTGACCTGTTTTTCCTCTCAGCAACACCATTTTGTTGAGGGGTATACGGCACTGTACATTGGTGTTTTATCCCACGACTAGCCAGAAATGCATCAAACTCTTTAGACAAGTACTCCCCCCCTCGATCAGAATGGAGGGTGCCCACAGTACAATTGGATACATTTTCAACCATAAGAAAAAACTGTTTGAAGCACAAAAACACTTCGAACTTCGCCTTCAGTGGATATACCCATGCATGCCTCGAGTAATCATCAATGAAAGTCACGAAGTACAAGTGTTGACGGAGTTTGCATAGGCCCATATACATCACTATGTACAAGTTGCAATTTGCGAGTGGCCTGCACAGAACCATCCTTTGGAAACGCAGAACGCTGCATTTTGCCCAAAATACAGCCTTCATAAACATGTTTCAATGGTGCCTCAAGAGGGGGCAATGAAGCAACCATATCAAATTTCTGCAAACGCAGCAAACTAGCAAAGTTCAGATGACCAAAACGAGCATGCCATAGTTTTGCATCTGAAACTGCCTTTTCATTAGAAACTGCATTTGCTGAATCTTCCACACACTTGTCATAAGAATTGAGCCTATACAGCCCACGAAACAAGGTGCCAGATGCAATAATCGTATCACCAGAAGTCAAATCATGAACAGTACATCTGTCATCCACAAATTCGACTACAAATCCAAGTCTAGCAAGCGCAGGGACAGACAACAGATTCTTCTTTATCCCTGGCACATACAAAGCATCTGAAAGTGTGAAAGCACTACCATTTACAGTAGTAAGCATAATTTTACCAACGCCCTTCACTGGGTAAGAAGCATTATTGGCACATGTGACAGTATTCCCATTAGAGACAGCCTCAAGACAAGTGAACATATCACGATGCGAGGTAATGTGCTTTGTAGCACCACTGTCAAAATACCATACATTAGAGTCAACAGAAACTGCCAAACATGCATCATGTATAGATGGGTCATACTGGCAATACACGCTAAACGCCCATTCTGTATCCTGCACAACATTTGCAGAATCTGCATTTGTAGAAGCATCCGCTATTGTGGCTGCATTTGACTCTTTCTTCTTTGCCTCTTTAGCCTTTAGCTTAGGGTAATTCTTAATGACATGATCAGTTTGCCTTACAATAGTTGCACCTGGTCTTTTTCTTGCCTTTATCAAGAGCCTTCTCAGACTTATTGTTGCTACCTGTGACGGGAGAAGAAGTTGCAAACCTACTAATAGGAGAAGAAACCGTGGAAGGGGCTGCCTTACCACTTCTTCTCTGCTACTGGGCAGCAATAAATGCTTGATCAACTACACGCTGCCTTGCCCTGTTTTGCCTGGACTGCGCTTCTTGCAAGAGCTTGTTGACTAAAGTATCATACTTGACAACATCAAGTCTGTCCTCATTAAGAAGTCTCCACGTGGAAGCAAAATTCTGATATATCTCAGGTAAAGCATCAAGAACAGTCTGCACAAGGGAATGATCAGGAATAATCTCACCTGCAGAAATCAACTGTTCTTTGAGATCTTTAATCTCAGCAAGAAAGACATTCATGTCATCATCTTCTTGCATAATCTTCAATCCTAGCTCTTTACGCAGGTAAGCGATTTTTGCCTTGTTTTACGACCTGCATACAAACTAGCTAGAATATCCCAAGCCTGTTTTGCTGTTTTAGCTGAACGAATATGTGGGGTGATGTTACATTTGACAGAAAGTGCAATCAAGGCATGAGCCTGCGCATCTTTACCATCCCAATGAGCTTGTTCAGAAGTGGGTAAAACAGCAGCAACAGTAGAGCTACTAGAACCTGCAACATCCTCAATAGATCCTACATCCATAGAACCTGGACGTACATCCATACCCTGCACAATGTTCCACACTCCTTTTGCAACCAAAACATGCTGTATCATGTATGCCCAAAGTGGGTAGTTGCTGTCTCCATCCAGTAGATAACATGCAAAATACATCATTGTTGTTATCAGCCATGGCCACTGACTGAAACTGATGCAAAAGCTACCTGTAATGAAGCAAAGACTGAACAGAAAACAACTCGTGCTATGTAGCACGGTCCACAATAGAGTACGTATGCCTGTTTTGCAGAAAACTTCACTGTCAAAATTTTTACAGTAAATGACAAAAACACCTGTGCAAAACTTGAAATGCAAAAACGGAGCCCGAAATGACCTCAGATGTGATTTCTGAGAATGCCAAGCCCTATGGGCTTGTTTATAGAGTATAGGGACCTAGAAGCGCTCGTGAAAGCTCACCTCAATCGGAGAACGTGAGTCGGAGGGTGCTGGCGACGTAGCCCTGGGAGTCGATGCCTGCTCTGATACAAATTGTTGGAATTAGGGTTGCAGGAAAGCACACAAAGCTTGGAGAAGAAGGAAGCAAGAATGCACACAACACAAAGTATTAGATTGTGTCAATGTACAAAAGATAAATTAGCCCTAGAAGGATGGGCGTATATACAAGCCGAGGGAAAAAACCTCCTAAAGAGGGAAAAAGTACCCCGGCGGCAGCCTAAGCGTGTTCACACACATCACTGCCTATATATATATGGCAACACCCCCTTACTTATGGTCGAACCTGGACTAGGGCGTGTGATGGCTTGAAACGAGCGTATTGTTCAAAGGGTCCTAGTGTGCTTTACAGCACCGCATTCGCCTATCCAGAGCTCCTGTAGTCCTCAAAACAGTCTGTTTCCTTGTGGGGAAGGGACGAAGGCCTATTTGCTTGTGGACTTCGGCACAAAATATATGGAAAAATTATGTGCGTCTTTATGTTCCCATGGCTACAATCCCACTCTCTCGCATGTTCCCATGGCTACAATCCCGCTTTCTCGCATTAATTGCTTCTGGCCTCCTTCCATAATCCGTGTTCCTGTGGAACATTCCCCCCTTCCTAAATCGCGCACGTCCTCGGGCGCGGTAGAAACAAAAGCTGCAAAAAAACAATGGAAGACAAGTAAAGCCTTTCATTGAAAAAAAAACCAGCAATGACAATCTCACATGTGAGCATGCAAGTGAAAGGCCGATTAGAGTTTTAAAGAGTGCTAAAAGAAGCGAGTAAAGACTAGTCAAAGTGAGACTAAGTGGTAGATAGTGCTATGCAAAGGCAAGTGTGCTTGTACACCGTAGGTTATGACCACAGTCCTAATGTCCTACAAGTGTTTAAGTTATTCCTAAGTGGCCAACCCTACTCCTAAATATAAGCCATGGTGATTGGACCTTTCTTGCTTTTTAAAAAAAAAATTATTGTATAAAGAGCAAAAGATTAAAGAGAATTATTATTTTTAGCTTGATAAAGAGGAAGGTTCCATCCCAATGAGACCCAAGCAATGGCCAAGAGACCTCCGCCAAGAGAATCTAAAGGCTGCTAAGTATCTCAAGGGTGACAGACCCTTTTCTTTCTTTTTGACATAAGGAGTATCCCATGAAGATGAGGGCATCGGTCTCGAGGGCCCCTAATGTACCCAAGAGTCCTACTACCAGTATCTATTCAAGGCGATAGAGTCCTTGTAGGTCTTCTTCTTAATCTTTTAGACGTCACATGGAAACCAAGGCATCGGCCCCAAGGTGCTAAAACAACCCAGGGTCCTACCAAGCATTCCACATGGCGGTAGACACGAGTCACTTCTATATATATTTTTAGGGCATGTATTTCGTAAATTTTTGTTTATCGTAGCACACCTAGCCCATACCTAAGAGGTAGCTACCACTAGGGATAACTAATATACTTCTAGAGCATAAGAACTTGGCATACTCTGTTGGTATATGTCTTACACCGTCTTCAAATAGAAATACCTTCTACTAAGTCCTTTAAGAATCTAGAAATCACTCACCACATAGTAACAAATAATTTAAAACTTAAACCAGCCATCTGTTTGTGAGCATGCAAACAATATATGCAAAAGTGAAAAGCACATAAAGAACAAAAGATTATGATTTGAATACACCTGTTGTAGTGCGCTCGTTGATGTGGCGCGTTTGTCTTGATGCATTGCTGATGTGCAGATTGCTTCTCTTTGCTCTTTGTAGGTATTTCATGTCTCCCCCCTTCTTAATTTGTGTGCACGGTAGGTGGACTATTGGAGCGTGTTTGTATGCTCTTGTTTAGCTGAGATCTCTGCAAAATGTCTTATTATCAAACAAGAAAAGAAAAGAATAAAATTTTTTATTGGTGCCAATCACCGAATATAGCCGAGGGGAAAAACCTAGAGAGAGAAAAGTGCCGTGGGGCTTGTTGATCTTATTGTGGAGTTGATGAGTTTATCCTTGCACTGGTCGTGGATCCATGTCCACTTCTGCTGGAAAGATTGTATCTGTACAAAAGCCGGCCTTTGGAGAAGGTGGTAGAGGAAGGAGTGCTTCCTCGCTAAAATATGGCATTGGTTCTATGGGAAGGTTAAGCAGACAATGCCGATTTTGGAATTGCTCAATATAGGTGCTCATAGTGATCCAAAATTGACATGTTGAGGATGGGGGAAGAAGGGCTTGCAAGATAGGTGGTTGCAAGTCATTTATGCATGTATCTCTCCATTGTTGTGCTTGAACCTCCTCAGATAATCTACGTTGATTTGGTCCTCGGTCTGGTACTCTCACATCAAGAAGGTTATGGCGTTGGGGTGTAATTTCCATAATTTGTTTCATTAAGCCCGTGCCATATCGTCGAAAGTAAGAGCGGCATAGCCAACAAATGTGTGAAGCTTCCCCTAATACGAGTCGTGCACACTCTTGACAATGTGGAAATGGATGATGCTGTTGATAGAATAAAGTGACAAAGTGATGCCCACAGCAAATTTCACCTAAGGGAGCATAAAAGTACCTAGAATGAGTTTCAAAAGGAGAACTATAACCCCCGCGATGTTCAGGTTGAGTACTATCAGGGTCAATGCATGGTGGACGTGTATCTCGCCAACCAGGAGGTATCTGGGCATAGAACAATGAAATTTAGAAACTTCAAACTTTATACACTCATATCCATCATTACAATCCTTATAAAAAACAATGTAGATAAGATCATCCAAAAAGAACATAATCCTGTAAAGGTAGAAGGAACCACATTAGTAAAAGTGAGACTATTCAAACACTGATCTACCAAAGAGCTTCAATTGTAGTGTTAATGCCTTACCTTTGGTTTTGGGTATGTCCTTCTTAAGAGGTGGGAAGGATAGCAATTGTCGAGGAATTGGAGCAAGATAAGAGGATTTAGGCAGTGAAGTGCTAGAATCTATTGTGCGCTTTTGCCACACAGGTCGTAGCTGGGGACTTGCCGAACACCGTATGCGAGCCACAAATGGCTGCAAGCATGCAACCAGGAAAGCAAGCTCAAACAAAATGCAAGGGTGTGTCACTCACCGCTCTAACCGCCGCCGTGAAGGATTCCCACATTGCAGCACTGAAGGAGGAGCCGCCATCGCCGCCATGCCGCTACACAGTGCTCGATCGCTCTCTCTCTCTCTCTCTCTCTCTCTCTCTCTCTCACACACACACACACACGCAGGAGAAAGAAACCAAGGAGATAAGGCAAGAGCACTCTTGTATTCAACACATGAGAATGAGGGTTTTAGGGTTACATTTGACTCTTATAGGTGACTTGGCCGTTCACACATGGGCGCCCATACATGGCCGACTGATCCTAACCCTTATCCTATTGATATTCAAGGTGCGCCTCTCATCAGCGATCACCCAATCCCTTTATCCTTTACATATGGTACCGACAAGCCCGGCCCATGACTTAGAATATTTAAATTAATGACGTAAAACATAGTACGTCTCAATGTCCGTCATAGGTTAACATGCCCCCCTTCCTGATGTAGATTTCATCCTCAGAAGCTATGGTATGGTAAGCTTGATAGGGTTGTTGTGGTAGACCGTCTGCAAAACAGGGAAGTAGAGTGAAAGTATGTTGGCATTCAAAAGATATAAAGTGTATAAATTCAAGCATGTTAGACCACAATGGATGTTGCTATGAGACTTAGTTTAAGGGGTCACATGAATGAGCTAGTGTAGCAAATTAACAGGAGTTTAAAATTATTGAAAGTAAATCAAGAGTTGGCAAGGTGTCAAAGGTTAATCAAGGTTTATAACTGACCTAAGTCAAGGAAAATAACCAAGCTTAATAAATAAACAGATGACCACACTGTGTCTACTCTAAGAACAAGTTAATACCACGATCCTAGGGACACAAGAAACATCAGAGTTACAGGAGCCTTTTGCCTTTATTGTAAGATTCCTCCCCCACCCCCTTTTTGATGTCTAGTATCTTTCCCTGTAATCAATCCCTCTTCAGAAATATAAAGACCTTGTTTCTATCTGTTTTAGCCTAGAGAGAGAAAAATATTCTAGAGAGAGAATATTTAGATTTTGAATATTTTTGGATAGAAAAATATCTCTTCTAATTCAGATGAGTTCCCCTGAAACAGAAATTAAAAAAGAATTTTCCAATGTGCAATTAGAATTAATTGAAAATAGGTATAAAGAACCTTAGCCTAAGGGTCTAGATTTTCAGAAATCTTTAGACTATGGTCCAATTAAGGTTCCTATGGACCAATAGCATCAATCCATGTGTAGGGAGGAGATAAATCCAACTTGTAAAAAAGAAAATACCCAAAAATGAGTAAATGCTCACATGAGGTGAAGAGTTGAAAATGTACAAGGTTTATTAGTAAAAAACTATGTGCAATATTAAAAATATGAGATATTTTGGGTATAATGATTTTATTATGACACATATGTAAGGAAGGGGAGTCCCTTAAATGCTCACATAAGATGAAGAGTTGAAAATGTACAAGGTTTATTAGTAAAAAACTATGAGCAATATTAAAATGATTCCATTATGACACATATGTAAGGAAGGGGAGTTCTTTAAAGGAGGTGCATATTTCACATAAGATGAAGAGTTGAAAATGTACAAGGTTTATTAGTAAAAAACTATGAGCAATATTAAAATGATTCCATTATGACACATATGTAAGGAAGGGGAGTTCTTTAAAGGAGGTGCATATTTCACATAAGATGAAGAGTTGAAAATGTACAAGGTTTATTAGTAAAAAAACTATGAGCAATATTAAAATGATTCCATTATGACACATATGTAAGGAAGGGGAGTTCTTTAAAGGAGGTGCATATTTCACATGCTTGAATGAGTTTTAAACTCATAAAAATTGAGATACTTCATCTCTCCTCTCTCCTCATTCAAGTCTAGTTCCAAAAAGTTAGCTTAACTGACCTAAAAATGGTCAAATATTGACCAAACTGATTTAGAAAATTCTAGAATCAGTTTGTTTGGTTAGGAGCTCAATTTTTCCTATAAATAGAAGCCTCCCCCTTGTTGAAAAATATATAGTGTTTATGCATCGTTACTCTACTCCACCTAAGCCAGAAACTGTGAATTCATTTAATAATTCACTAGTTTTTGGAGCTTCCCTCTTTCTTCAATTCCCATTAGTGGCTCCATCAACATACTTAACCAATTGATTGGTTGGGGGCCTCTACCGTGAACAAAGAATCAAGCAAGTTGTAAGAAATGGTCATACTCATGACCCATTCTCGATCCAAATCAAGCTTTTCATAAAGCTTTTCCTTAACCCAAGATAAAGCTATGCTTGAGGCCAAATTAATGGCTTTTTCTTATGCTTTTATTAGTTTATGTATATTGATGATTCAATCCATTATGGATTAAGGATCCAATTAGAGAATCATTTTAATTATTTCCTTAATGATAAGCTTTATCCCTTAGAAAAATTGAGATTTATCAGTCATAGCAGCGGAGCTATGGCAAAATTTTTATAAAAATTATGCATAAAAAATTTTCATTCAAAGCATAAAAAGAGGACTTCCTACCATATTCTAGGAATCATCATCCTAGATTAATTGAAAGAATTTCATTATAATCATGGAGAAATTGAATTTTAATATTATGCATAAAGGATAAATTTTTATATCAAAAGTGTTATTTTTACCATTTTTATTTTCATGCATAGAAGTATGCATAATGGATAAATTTTTATATCAAAAGTGTTACTTTTATCATTTTTAATTTTCATGCATAGAAGTATGCATAAAGGAAAATTTTTATATCAAAAGTGTTACTTTTATCATTTTTAATTTTCATGCATAGAAGTATGCATAAAGGAAAAATTTTTATATCAAAAGTGTTACTTTTATCATATTGGATTTCATGCATATAGGTATGCATAAAAGATATTCTTTTTATACTAAAAGTATGATTTTCCTCATAAATGGATTTTATGCTTAACTTAGATGCATAAGAGAAATTCTTTTATTCTAAAAGTATAATTCCCTACCAAATTGAAATCATGCATAAGAAGATGCATAAAAGATTGATTTTAATTTCGAAAGTGTTAGTCTCCTTAAATGGAATTTATGTATAAATAAATGTGTAGAGAAATCTTATATCAAATAAAAGAATTCTCTTTTTAAAAAAAAAAAAGATATGAAATGTGATAAGATGTGATAAGAGGTGTATGAGATGTGATAAGAATTGATAAGATGCGTATGGAAAGTGATAGGATGTGATAAGAGGTGTGATAAGAGGTGATAAGATGCTTATGAAATAAGTTAGGATGTAATAAGATGAATTAAGATGTGTATGGGGGGATGAGGTAAGAAGTGTATGTGATAGGATAAGATGTATATGGGTTGTGATAGGGCGAGAATGGATGTGATGTAAAAGATTAGATGTGAAAGTATATGGGGTTATATAAATGGGAATGTGAAAATGGATGTACGTATGTGGATGTGTGGATATGGAGATGGGAGTGTGGATGTATGAACATGAAAATGGATATATGCATGAAGATGTATATGCATAGATGTAAATGTGGATGTAGATGTGGATGTATAGATGTGAATGGATGTGGATGTATATATGTGAATGGAAATGTGGATGTGGATGTATGTGAATGTGAATGTAGATGTGGATGTATGTGAATGTGAATGTAGATGTGAATGTGGAATGTGGATGTATAGATGTGGATGTATGGGAATGTGGATGTGGATGTATGTGAATGTGAATGTAGATGTGGATGTATAGATGTGAATGTGGAATGTGGATGTGGATGTATGTATGTATGTGGATGTAGATGTGGATGTATGGATGTGTATGTATGAATGTGGATATGGGATGTGGATGTATAAATGAGGATGTGAAAATGGAGGTAAGCATGTAGATGTGGATGCATGTATGTGAATGTAGATGTGAATGTGGAATGTGGATGTATAGATGTGGATGTATGGGAATGTGGATGTGGATGTATGTGAATGTGAATGTAGATGTGGATGTATAGATGTGAATGTGGAATGTGGATGTGGATGTATGTATGTATGTGGATGTAGATGTGGATATATGGATGTGTATGTATGAATGTGGATATGGGATGTGGATGTATAAATGAGGATGTGAAAATGGAGATAAGCATGTAGATGTGGATGTATGGATGTGAATGTGGATGTGGATGTGGATGTATGGATGTGGATATGGATGTGAATATATGATATGTGATGTGAAGGAATCTGAAGTGAAGAGATGGAAAAGGAGGTGATTGGATGAGTACACATATACATGGAATGTGGAATAAGTAATGTGGATTAATGAGGGATAATGTGGAAAAATGAGAGTTAATATAGAAACTATATTTGTAAACTGTTTGTAAATGCTGTTTGTAAATGGCTGTTTTATGTCAAGAATGCTGGGGAAGCATTTTGACCGTCTTGTGATTAAGGTCGTGGAGACCTAACTGATAAAGTTGCAACTGCTGACGGAGAGTCAATGGAGGACGTCTCACGTAGCAAGGTCGACCGAGGTCTTGACCAGCCTCGGTTCGATTAAAATGGTGAGCTTCCGGTACGGTGGATGAGGGACCAAGGAAGCGGCCTATGAGTGAAGCGCTAGGTCACCTGCGAAGGATCCTAGAGGGTGCTGACCATACGGTGCTCGGGCTCTGGGTCGCCTAGGATACCCACGCGTGCGTCGAGGAAGATATTGGAACAAGGAGTAAGAGTTGTTTTGTGAAACCGGGCATGGATCTGGTTGACTGACCTTGCTGGTCCTCAACGGATGAGTCCATGGCTCTTTTATATGGATCTGTTGGTTGATCTTGCTGATCTTCAACAAGAGTCCATCTTGATAAGTGATTATATTGCCGAGTATTATGGGCTAGGAACTATGGAAACGGCCTCTGTGTGGACAGGTGGTGAGCGTTCTAGTTGCCAATGATGCCATAGATACTCTGATGAAGGAATGATGGGAAATTATGAATCAACTGGATAAATTGGGAGATTGTGATCAGTGGTACTATGGTTTCATTAAAGGATTGTTTTAAAGTTAGCTGATGCTAAGAAAAAGGCAATTTTCATATTGGGTGTGTAAGTGGTGTGGCTAGTTTTATGTTTGCATGAAATTCCGGCTAGGGGGCCTTGGAACTCTTTTCCTTGGTACCCGGGACAAAACCTAACCAAATTCCAAATTGGATCCCATCACTACAGTGGTTGGGCGGTTGGCTAACCCATGGGATCGGATGGGGTTAGGCTGGACTGATGGATCCATAAATCGAGACTCAACTTTGTTTTTACGATAGATAAAGTAAATCCCGGATAGAAATTGTTCTATGGATAGGAATCAACGGCTGTGCCTCTTGATGGGGAAAAAAGCGTTGATCCCAATGATCCAAGTGCAAGTTTCTACCTTGATTTGACCAAGTACCGTTAAAGGTACAGTCAGATCAGTTGATCCGTAATGATCTTGACTACGTTAGAGTAAAGAGTTATCCTGGTGGAATCGCCCATGCTTTCCGAGTAAAGGAAGTTTTTCCAGTTTCGGTTTTGGACAAACCGACGGATTAGTCTCTTGTCCGGATATCCGTGGGCGAGGCCCCGAGTGTGAGACCCCTACCCACGCATGATGTGCTACTTCCGCTGCTAGTACCCCGAATCCGTTGATCGGTGGGGAACAGGGATCTCACAGTTGGTATCAGAGCGAATTGGTTAATAAAGATCAACTGAGAAGACAAATATGTCAAGAATTTATGTAGAAACACAAAAAGGTTGTAATTGTATGATATAATTCATACAATTTGATATTCAAACTGAAATTCGTAATTTGGTAATTGGGTCTTCAGATAGAAGTACCGCAATTATATAGAATCCCTGACTTGCTTGAGGCCTAGACATGATGGTATTTACCTTATAATTCCAAGAGCCACGACTACCCGTATATACCGAGAGTATACTGCAGCTCTTTACTGACAGTATATACGAGTAAATCTAAGACTTGAAATTATAAGCGTTAATGCTATCCAGATGATGAATTCGAATGTGGTTGATATGATTTTTAATTCTGTTTGAGAATTGATGAATTGAATTGGATTCTGATTGAAAAATGATGATTTCTGAAATTAGTTGAAATATAAAAATCTGAACAAAACCACAATGAGGATGAATGGGACGAGTCCCAGTGATGATATTCATAACTGGAATGATGATAATGAATTCAGCAAATCACTATGAGATTAGTGGGTTGTGCTGTCAAATTGTTACTATTAACACTTGATCAGTAGATCAAGTTAAGGGATGACAAATTGAGAACTTGCTTGACTGAAATTCCCGTGGAGGAATGTTCAGAAGAAAATTTTTCGGTCTAATGGACCATTATCATGTTAAAGATATGAATGATATGATCTGAAAATTAATGATGAGTTCTATATAAGGGATATTTATCCCAGTGTTCTGTTGGGTTGACCAGAATATAAGGAACCCCAAAATAAAATTGGATGTTAAGAAAAAGAGTTGTCCTCTACCTTGCGAGATGAGGACATCTCGCACTTTTTAAGTGGGGTAGAATGTAAGATTCCTCCCCAGCCTTCGAGGTATACAGGAGTAAGAATCTCCCTTTCTGAGCTTATAATTATTCCCTCTCTAAAATAAAAGAAAGTTCTGTTTAACAAAGGAAGACCCTTTTTCTAGAATACTTCTCAAGAGTCCCACCTATTTTAAGGATTCAGAACAATGAGTTCAGAAGTGAGAATCGATGTTTTGGATATCAAGGTTTTGGTCTTCATTCGAGTACGGCCCAAAAGAAGTTCTTTATATCTTGGGGAGTATATGAAGTTATCCCCCAGATATTGTGAGCCTTATATCTGAATTCAATGAAAGTAGGTGACTTAGCCTACAAGCTTCTTTTATCTCTTCATCTCAAAATTCTTAATGCCTTCTATAGAAAAATGTGTCAAACCCAAATCATGGAAAGACGGTAAAACTTCAGTGGCAAGTTACTGTTGGCTTCTAAGTTACGCTAGCTCCTTCCTTTATATAAGTCGTAACTTTTACTTGTCGCTCACAGTAATCTTACTTCCATCGATCTCCTTTCTTTCTTAATCTCCTTCATGGCTTGGCAACAAGAACTAGTTTTATCCATAATGATTCCTCACCTTCAAGACGCAAGTGAATCTGTGAAGAAGGATTTTATAGAGCAGTATGAGCGCTCACTTTTCCCTCACTTGGGAACTTCTGTAGCGCAAACCAAATGGCGGACCTATCAAAACATAACTAGGGTAACACCCTGGGGTCAGCAGCACTTTCGTAACAATGTCCGCTTGGCCATGGTTATTGAAGCTTTGGGTTTGGGTCCCCGATACTACTGTGTCATGAGATCAAGGCATCTTGGGTTTTCTGAGCGGGTCTTCTTACTGGCATGTTTTCTTCCTCATGAGAAGATATGCCTTTATCCCGTTTTTGGCTTGCCTCTCAGAGGTCCTTTTGTTAGATCACCTCATACCACTGAGATAGGTGCGGCAATAACCAACAGAATTATTCCCATAGATGAGTTACCTTATACTTGTGCAGCTTGTGAGGACTGCTTTTGTGATCATATGATGGACGGGCTTATGGAAGTGTAAAGAGTTCTTCTATCTTTACTGTATAAGTTCCGAGAATGAATAAAGTTTAAATCTTGTTCTTATTTTGAATCTTGCTCTCTTTAAGACGTTTCTTGGTGGTTAATCTTGATTCAAATTTTTCTCTAAGTCTCATACTCGTGCATCTTGCGAAATTATCCCAGTTTGCGAGATGAGGACATCTCGCATTTTTTAAGTGGGGTAGAATGTAAGATTCCTCCCCCACCCCCTTTTTGATGTCTAGTATCTTTCCCTGTAATCAATCCCTCTTCAGAAATATAAAGACCTTGTTTCTATCTGTTTTAGCCTAGAGAGAGAAAAATATTCTAGAGAGAGAATATTTAGATTTTGAATATTTTTGGATAGAAAAATATCTCTTCTAATTCAGATGAGTTCCCCTGAAACAGAAATTAAAAAAGAATTTTCCAATGTGCAATTAGAATTAATTGAAAATAGGTATAAAGAACCTTAGCCTAAGGGTCTAGATTTTCAGAAATCTTTAGACTATGGTCCAATTAAGGTTCCTATGGACCAATAGCATCAATCCATGTGTAGGGAGGAGATAAATCCAACTTGTAAAAAAGAAAATACCCAAAAATGAGTAAATGCTCACATGAGGTGAAGAGTTGAAAATGTACAAGGTTTATTAGTAAAAAACTATGTGCAATATTAAAAATATGAGATATTTTGGGTATAATGATTTTATTATGACACATATGTAAGGAAGGGGAGTCCCTTAAATGCTCACATAAGATGAAGAGTTGAAAATGTACAAGGTTTATTAGTAAAAAACTATGAGCAATATTAAAATGATTCCATTATGACACATATGTAAGGAAGGGGAGTTCTTTAAAGGAGGTGCATATTTCACATAAGATGAAGAGTTGAAAATGTACAAGGTTTATTAGTAAAAAACTATGAGCAATATTAAAATGATTCCATTATGACACATATGTAAGGAAGGGGAGTTCTTTAAAGGAGGTGCATATTTCACATAAGATGAAGAGTTGAAAATGTACAAGGTTTATTAGTAAAAAAACTATGAGCAATATTAAAATGATTCCATTATGACACATATGTAAGGAAGGGGAGTTCTTTAAAGGAGGTGCATATTTCACATGCTTGAATGAGTTTTAAACTCATAAAAATTGAGATACTTCATCTCTCCTCTCTCCTCATTCAAGTCTAGTTCCAAAAAGTTAGCTTAACTGACCTAAAAATGGTCAAATATTGACCAAACTGATTTAGAAAATTCTAGAATCAGTTTGTTTGGTTAGGAGCTCAATTTTTCCTATAAATAGAAGCCTCCCCCTTGTTGAAAAATATATAGTGTTTATGCATCGTTACTCTACTCCACCTAAGCCAGAAACTGTGAATTCATTTAATAATTCACTAGTTTTTGGAGCTTCCCTCTTTCTTCAATTCCCATTAGTGGCTCCATCAACATACTTAACCAATTGATTGGTTGGGGGCCTCTACCGTGAACAAAGAATCAAGCAAGTTGTAAGAAATGGTCATACTCATGACCCATTCTCAATCCAAATCAAGCTTTTCATAAAGCTTTTCCTTAACCCAAGATAAAGCTATGCTTGAGGCCAAATTAATGGCTTTTTCTTATGCTTTTATTAGTTTATGTATATTGATGATTCAATCCATTATGGATTAAGGATCCAATTAGAGAATCATTTTAATTATTTTCTTAATGATAAGCTTTATCCCTTAGAAAAATTGAGATTTATCAGTCATAGCAGCGGAGCTATGGCAAAATTTTTATAAAAATTATGCATAAAAAATTTTCATTCAAAGCATAAAAAGAGGACTTCCTACCATATTCTAGGAATCATCATCCTAGATTAATTGAAAGAATTTCATTATAATCATGGAGAAATTGAATTTTAATATTATGCATAAAGGATAAATTTTTATATCAAAAGTGTTATTTTTACCATTTTTATTTTCATGCATAGAAGTATGCATAATGGATAAATTTTTATATCAAAAGTGTTACTTTTATCATTTTTAATTTTCATGCATAGAAGTATGCATAAAGGAAAATTTTTATATCAAAAGTGTTACTTTTATCATTTTTAATTTTCATGCATAGAAGTATGCATAAAGGAAAAATTTTTATATCAAAAGTGTTACTTTTATCATATTGGATTTCATGCATATAGGTATGCATAAAAGATATTCTTTTTATACTAAAAGTATGATTTTCCTCATAAATGGATTTTATGCTTAACTTAGATGCATAAGAGAAATTCTTTTATTCTAAAAGTATAATTCCCTACCAAATTGAAATCATGCATAAGAAGATGCATAAAAGATTGATTTTAATTTCGAAAGTGTTAGTCTCCTTAAATGGAATTTATGTATAAATAAATGTGTAGAGAAATCTTATATCAAATAAAAGAATTCTCTTTAAAAAAAAAAAAAAGATATGAAATGTGATAAGATGTGATAAGAGGTGTATGAGATGTGATAAGAATTGATAAGATGCGTATGGAAAGTGATAGGATGTGATAAGAGGTGTGATAAGAGGTGATAAGATGCTTATGAAATAAGTTAGGATGTGATAAGATGAATTAAGATGTGTATGGGGGGATGAGGTAAGAAGTGTATGTGATAGGATAAGATGTATATGGGTTGTGATAGGGCGAGAATGGATGTGATGTAAAAGATTAGATGTGAAAGTATATGGGGTTATATAAATGGGAATGTGAAAATGGATGTACGTATGTGGATGTGTGGATATGGAGATGGGAGTGTGGATGTATGAACATGAAAATGGATATATGCATGAAGATGTATATGCATAGATGTAAATGTGGATGTAGATGTGGATGTATAGATGTGAATGGATGTGGATGTATATATGTGAATGGAAATGTGGATGTGGATGTATGTGAATGTGAATGTAGATGTGGATGTATGTGAATGTGAATGTAGATGTGAATGTGGAATGTGGATGTATAGATGTGGATGTATGGGAATGTGGATGTGGATGTATGTGAATGTGAATGTAGATGTGGATGTATAGATGTGAATGTGGAATGTGGATGTGGATGTATGTATGTATGTGGATGTAGATGTGGATGTATGGATGTGTATGTATGAATGTGGATATGGGATGTGGATGTATAAATGAGGATGTGAAAATGGAGGTAAGCATGTAGATGTGGATGCATGTATGTGAATGTAGATGTGAATGTGGAATGTGGATGTATAGATGTGGATGTATGGGAATGTGGATGTGGATGTATGTGAATGTGAATGTAGATGTGGATGTATAGATGTGAATGTGGAATGTGGATGTGGATGTATGTATGTATGTGGATGTAGATGTGGATATATGGATGTGTATGTATGAATGTGGATATGGGATGTGGATGTATAAATGAGGATGTGAAAATGGAGATAAGCATGTAGATGTGGATGTATGGATGTGAATGTGGATGTGGATGTGGATGTATGGATGTGGATATGGATGTGAATATATGATATGTGATGTGAAGGAATCTGAAGTGAAGAGATGGAAAAGGAGGTGATTGGATGAGTACACATATACATGGAATGTGGAATAAGTAATGTGGATTAATGAGGGATAATGTGGAAAAATGAGAGTTAATATAGAAACTGTATTTGTAAACTGTTTGTAAATGCTGTTTGTAAATGGCTGTTTTATGTCAAGAATGCTGGGGAAGCATTTTGACCGTCTTGTGATTAAGGTCGTGGAGACCTAACTGATAAAGTTGCAACTGCTGACGGAGAGTCAATGGAGGACGTCTCGCGTAGCAAGGTCGACCGAGGTCTTGACCAGCCTCGGTTCGATTAAAATGGTGAGCTTCCGGTACGGTGGATGAGGGACCAAGGAAGCGGCCTATGAGTGAAGCGCTAGGTCACCTGCGAAGGATCCTAGAGGGTGCTGACCATACGGTGCTCGGGCTCTGGGTCGCCTAGGATACCCACGCGTGCGTCGAGGAAGATATTGGAACAAGGAGTAAGAGTTGTTTTGTGAAACCGGGCATGGATCTGGTTGACTGACCTTGCTGGTCCTCAACGGATGAGTCCATGGCTCTTTTATATGGATCTGTTGGTTGATCTTGCTGATCTTCAACAAGAGTCCATCTTGATAAGTGATTATATTGCCGATTATTATGGGCTAGGAACTATGGAAACGGCCTCTGTGTGGACAGGTGGTGAGCGTTCTAGTTGCCAATGATGCCATAGATACTCTGATGAAGGAATGATGGGAAATTATGAATCAACTGGATAAATTGGGAGATTGTGATCAGTGGTACTATGGTTTCATTAAAGGATTGTTTTAAAGTTAGCTGATGCTAAGAAAAAGGCAATTTTCATATTGGGTGTGTAAGTGGTGTGGCTAGTTTTATGTTTGCATGAAATTCCGGCTAGGGGGCCTTGGAACTCTTTTCCTTGGTACCCGGGACAAAACCTAACCAAATTCCAAATTGGATCCCATCACTACAGTGGTTGGGCGGTTGGCTAACCCATGGGATCGGATGGGGTTAGGCTGGACTGATGGATCCATAAATCGAGACTCAACTTTGTTTTTACGATAGATAAAGTAAATCCCGGATAGAAATTGTTCTATGGATAGGAATCAACGGCTGTGCCTCTTGATGGGGAAAAAAGCGTTGATCCCAATGATCCAAGTGCAAGTTTCTACCTTGATTTGACCAAGTACCATTAAAGGTACAGTCAGATCAGTTGATCCGTAATGATCTTGACTACGTTAGAGTAAAGAGTTATCCTGGTGGAATCGCCCATGCTTTCCGAGTAAAGGAAGTTTTTCCAGTTTCGGTTTTGGACAAACCGACGGATTAGTCTCTTGTCCGGATATCCGTGGGCGAGGCCCCGAGTGTGAGACCCCTACCCACGCATGATGTGCTACTTCCGCTGCTAGTACCCCGAATCCGTTGATCGGTGGGGAACAGGGATCTCACATTTATTTCTTTATGCACGTGATAATTTTTAAACACAATAGCGACCTTCCTAAGGCAAAAATAACATCGATCCTGGTACCATGTTTAACACAAGGCATTATCCAGGAATCTATTAGTTCACCTTAGGCAAGGCTACCCCCTACCAACCAAGGCATCGGTCTGGAGTAGAATACTCCTCGCCTGCCAAGTATCAATAAGGCGATAGGCCAACATTAAAGCACATCATAGACTTGTATTGCCATTTATTGTAGGCTTTTTTTTTAAAATTTATTTCTTTCGATCTTTGCTCCTGAACTATAATTTGTCCTTGCATCCTTTCGACAAAGGGGTAAAAGCTATGTCCTAGAGGTCACAACACACACATGGCCAGGTGTCAAACATTAAGATGGTTTGACCCTAGACCTAAGACAATCGTATTCCAAGGTTAACTAAAGACTGCATGCATTCTCAAGAATATATCCAATAAGGTTAAACTCAATAATGATTCACACTAGCACGTCAGGCAACTTCAAAAACTAAGTAGTACATTGACAATTTCCATGTGGTCATGCATTATAGTTCATGCAATTAATTGAACAGTAAAAACGAAAGAGAGTGGGTATGGAAGAATTACACCTGTATTTTGGAGATCTCCTTGATTCGATGAGAAAAATGCCTGCAATTTGATAAGATATTTATGTATGAGCATTGCGGCTATCTCAGGACTTGAAAGCAAACCCACCTCAGGGTTGTTGCAAGATCAGGGTGTCCAGTTTTGTCCAGTTTATGCTGGACTAGGACAATTCTTGAACAACAAATTTGGGGGAAAAAGGTACTTCAAACGAGATCAAGAAACTAATAGAAAATACACATACACTCAAATTTACCCCCAATATAACTTAAATTAATATAAATTAGTCTAATTTATCAAAATTAACCAAAAATACAATAAAACAATTAAAAAATGATCTTTCCATGCTTAGAGTGATCTAGTTTTTTTTCCATAGATGTACCAATACAAGTACACTAGTCCCTATAGGTTTTAGATGATTTACATCAAAAATGTAATTTTACTAATTAGATTATTAGTATATGCAGGCCTTCTGATAGCCTGGAAGAATTTTAGAAAAGAGATCATTAAAAATCGAACCATTGGATTTGCAATTTTGACTAACCACCACATTCTTCCAATGTCTCACTATCTACCACTCTTTTGATTTACAAGATTATGCATTTTTAAGTGGTAGTTATTGTGGGTGCAAAAGGTTGCATATATTATAACACTTTAAAGACCTTGAAATATTTAAAGAAAATAGACAAATAGCTTAAAAATTTCTCAAAAAATAAGTTAAGCTCTATATTATGTGAAGATCTAAGATGCAAAGTGGAAATCTCATATGAGTTTATATGTGCAAGATATTAGCATTTTATGGAACCAGCCCAAATTTGGGACATGGTGTATACATTGAGCTTGTACCTAAGGAAATGAGGACTTCTAACTATCTAGTGCTTAATTAGATTATGCAACTATATTCCCAACTTTGCATGTGACGTTCCAACAAAAGAACTTGAAAGGAAATTCCTTCGTTAGCTAGGAGAGATTGGCCACTAAATGTAAATAAATGCCTGTTTTTTTACTATTTACAGGGTGCCTGAGTGGACAAAACTAGGCACCCTGATCCTGCAACCACCCCTCAAACTTTTCCACCTGTACAACCAACTAACAAGCACTATACCTCGAGAGGCACATCAGTGTGAAAAATTAAAGACTCGTTTAAGGAATCCAAACTAGAAAAAACTTGAAAACACTAACCTACTTACCAGTCATCACCACACTACTACTGAGGATATGGTAAGAGAATGTTGTAGAGTCCTGGCTCTAGCCCTAAGGCCAAGCCTCTATCCGCATCATCCAAATAAATAAAGTCAACCTCAAAAGTGCCATGAGTTTCATCCGTCCATTCATCATTGTCAGATATTTCCTTTTCATTTTCCCATCCACATAAACTCATCAAGAATGTAACCATGCGAGGATAGTCATCTTGTGGAAAAGGAAAGCATTAGGGGTCAATCATGGTCAATAGGCGAATAAGCCATTCTAATTCCTCAACATTTTCCTCTCTGGCTAGTACATCTATATGATCCCATTCAGTTTCAATTACAGGATAGCACATGTGAAATATCTGAGAAAGGTATAGATGATACCACTCACCAAAGGTGGATGAAGTGTGTGATGCCCTTGCATTTGCCATATCTGCAAACACAGATATAGCATCAGTAGGTTTATGACAGGTCAATCTAGTTCCTGATTGTATATGGATATTTCTCCTCTTTTTGTGCTCTTGCTCTTTTTACTATTTTTTTATTTTCTTTTCTTCTTTGTGTATGAAGCTATATATATACATCCCCTTGAATTTGGCAATTACATGGTCAGGGGATAAGGTTAAGGAGGAAGCAATAGAATGTCGAGCGTGAGTACATGCTCCCCGTTTCCTTGGGTAGATCATATTTTCTGCAATGATGTTGCGGCCTCTTGGAACCAATTTGTCTAGTGGGTCATAGGTTGTGATGTGGGCAGATAGCTTTTTATGACCCTTGTGGCCACATCCAGTTGCAGAGATGTTGGTGTATGCTCCCATTGACGAATGGAGGAAATGGTTTTCGACGATACTATTACAAGGGGAGACATAGACTCATTGGTCTCTTGTTGGGTGTTGACAAGAGTAGGTGTAGAGCATGTAGAAACTTCTATATCAGCATGTGCCTGGCATGAGGAGCTAGAAGCTTCATGTGGCTCCCCCCTTCCTGAGCTAGGTGGTAATGATCGATATCGTTTGGGAATCCAAACTAACTCTGGAAGAAGTGGTGCGGATCACTCTGTTACCTTTCCCTTACCACGATCTTGAATTGTCGTTGGGGTGGCAACAATTGGTTTTACAGGTGATGTAGAGGGATTCAGCTTATGTTTAGGGACCCAAATCTGGTCATTCCCCTCGTAGTACCCTTGGGCTACTAATAATTTTTTAGGGATCCATCGTGATGTTACATTGCCCTTTCTCGGGTGGGTCGCTGTTTTCTTCCTACGAGGCTTCTTGTCTGAACGAGATTGAGCAGGGGAAGTATCTGTTAACGAAGCTTTTGAGACCCATTTGTATGTACTCTTTGGCATAGTAAGCAGAGCTTTAGAGACCACCCTGCATGTCTCCACTCTTGGCGTTGAAGCGTCAGAGGGGTGGTAAACAATCAAAGATGGTTTTGCCATTGGACTTTGTGATTTTTCATTATCTAGCATTTTGTCCAGAGTCGATGGCTTAGGAGCGGGATTTTGAGTGGTCATACTGAGTGTTGGTTCTTGTGTTATGACTCGTCTGGTTGCCCAATTGATATTGCACTTGGTGGCCAACATCCATTTCCGCCCTAAGTTTAGAGTGCCTTCCATGGTACCAGCAGGCATAACCAAAAAGCTTTGAATTATGGTCCCCTTGTCATAGGCAACCGGCGGAGTGTGCAGAATTCCTGAGACAGGGGTTTTCTTCTTGTTGATACCTTGAACTTGGATAGCACTCTTGGATAAAGGTGGTTTTCCAAGTTGACACCACACGCCATATGATAGCAAATTGTGTTGAGCTCCTGTATCCAATAATGCATTATACAGCACCTCCCCGTAAGGACTCTGTAACTCAATTGGGTATCTTAGAGGTGGGTCAGATTCCAGTGAATCCTCCTCTACCTCCTCGAAAAATACTTGCATAATTCCCAAGTTAGCTTCTCATTGGCGCCTAGCACACTGTTGACGTTCTTTGGCTTCAACTCTCGCTTGTATTTTCTTAAGCTCAGCTTGTTCTTTAGCTACCTTCTTTTGATGGATTGCATATAACTCCTCTTGGCTTAGGGAGTCATAGTATCTTTTGAATTTACTCCCATTAAGGAATCCAATGGTTTCAACTCCGTCGTACGGTCCCTTACCAGCATATTTGAGCTTCTTCTTTTCGTTTCGCACTCCATCCAATGGTTTCAACTCCGTCGAGAGTCTCCACTCTGATGGTACCTTGCGGGGTAATTTCACATACTCTATACGGTCCCTTACCAGCATATTTGAGCTTCTTCTTTTCGTTTCGCACTCCATACATCAGGACTTTATCCCCAACCTTGATGTCCTTGCCCTTTAGGTGGCGATCAAACCATTTTTTCCTTCTATCCTTCTCCACAAGGGCATTGTACACAGCCAATTGTCTTTCTTCGTTTAGCTGCTCAATGATATATAGATGCTCTACTAATGGATTACCATCCCAACCCTCTTGAGTAGCAACACGAAGACTAGGAATGACAAATTCCCACGGCATGACCACTTCTTGGCCATATACCATTTTGAATGGTGTGCAATTAATAGCCACTTTGTACGCAGTACGATAGGCCCATAAAGCTGTTGTAAGCTTTAGATCCCAATCCATGCGATGAGCTTCAACTGTCTTTGTCAAAACAGAGATTAAGGTCTTGTTGGTACTCTCGGCTTGGCCATTCGCTTGCGGATAGTAAGGAGTAGATTTATGATGGGATATCATGAAATTTGTTGTGAGCTCCTTAATCACTTCATTTATAAAATGCATACCATTGTCGCTCACAAGTTCAAAAGGATAACCGAAGAGTGTGATTATATTTTCAAAGAGGAACTTGGCTGTTGTCCTTGCATCTGCCTTACGTGTCACTTTTGCTTCAGCACATTTGGTCATATAGTCAGTGGCGGCCACAATAATATAGCGAGATTGTATGTTGCGGGCCGCTGGGCTAATTGGACCTACAAAGTCTAAACCCCACTTTTCAAATGGTTGGTTTACTTTGATCGGATGTAGGGACATCTGATCTTTTCGCTGGGATTTCTTGTATCATTGGCATTCATCGCAACCCTTCACAAAGAGTGATGCATCTTGGAACATAGTGGGCCACCAATACCCTGATTGTAAGATCTTTCACGTAGTTAAGTCTCCTGAGAAGTGACCACCTTTAATGAAACCATTATGTCATTAATCACTATCCTCAAAATCTCTAGTTGAATCCATATTTCCAATCATTCATTCATCGGTGTACTTATGGCATCATTGGCAACCAGAACGCTCACCACCTGTTCACTCAGGGGCCTTTTCAATAGTTCCTAGCTCATAATACCCGACAATATTTTCGCATATAAAAATCAAGATGGAATCCTTGTTAAAGATCAGCAAGATCAATCAACAGATCCATATAAGAGAGCCATGGACTCATCATCTGCCTACACATGTCCAGGCTTACCATAATACAAGCATCCATGTGTATCATTATACTACCTTTGCCAATTTCCACGACCTCTTTGACTCCCCCTGCCTCTAAATTGGCCACTTCCACCTGCGTGTTGTTGTTGTTGTTGTGAATTCTGGGACTGTTGTTGTTGTTGCTGATACTGGCCATAATTCTGATTACCTGTTCGACCACCTCCTTGGCCGCGTCCATGGCCTCCTCTACCTCATCCTCTTCCTGAAATTGTGTAGAAGGCCTGTTGCTCTGAACTGTTTTTGTTTTGTGAAGACTGTTGGTCTTCACCCAAGCTCTTCTCTTCTATAATCAACCTAGACACCAAATCTGTGAAATTGGGAATGTTTTCCTGAGTCTGAATAGATGTCTTGAATGCCTTGTATTGTGGCCCGAGACCACGTAGACAGACTTCCACTTTATCATCATCATCTACTGAAACACCAATAGATGCAAGGGATTCCACAATACCCTTGATCTTCAATGCATAGTCATTCACAGACATACTCTTTTTCTCCATAGTATGAAGTTCATTCTTCAACTGTATCTTTCGTGTCTTGGTATTTGCTTCATAGAGTTTTAGCAAGGTGTTCCACGCCTCCTTGGGGGACTTGGCATCCTGTATGTGCCCAATCATGGTGTCTTGTATACTAATAGAGCCAATACATAACTTTTCTGGTTCCTTGGTTCCAATCCTTGAACTCTTTCACATTTGCAGCAGTCGGATTGATCTCCGGTATCTTCGGTGCCTCTTCATGCTCACCTTCTATGTAGTCCCAATAACCCTTTCCCATTAGGAAATTTTTCAACCTGAACCTCTAAGCATGGAAGTTTTTCTCATTAAGCGTCTCATCAACAATCTAGTTTATGCCATCATTTGACATCTTTCCAGACACACAAATTTACCAGGAAACAGCACTGTGGTTTGTTCTACACAAATTGCTTTGTATTTTCTGGCAGCGGTACTGTACTACACTCAAATGTCACAAACCAGTGACCTCAATGTGCATACATACACCTAATGGCAGCTGTTGACCTCCTTGCAGCACACACAATGTCTGCACAACCAATCTGTCTTCCTGTAGTTCTTAAAACAGAGTTCTACAGAGAATCGATGACTTACCTGCCGCAGTGCTTGAAATCGCATGCTTTTCGAAAAATAGAGGTCCTAACCTGCCCAAAACAGAGTTTTGCAGAGAATCGATGACTTACCCGTAGTGCTTGAAATTGCCTGCTTTTCGGAGGTCCTAACACACCCAAAATGCATTTTTGGCCTGATAAATTCTATCAGTTTAGTTGCCCTATAGCTTTACTCCTGCGAAGAAAGCTCCTCAATCAGAGATCGTTTGTTGGTGCCTCCCGTAGAGCTCCCGACAAGGGTGTAGTCGCCGACACAAATAGGGAAGAGTAGTTGAAGCTCTTACCCTCGTACCGCTGACACGGAAGCGGTATAGCTATATATGCCTTTATAGAGTGACACATTTCTATACACTGATACAAACACACCGAGAACACCAGACCCAAGAGTATGTACATAACTTTATTTCAATACAAGTCTTCATCTTTACAGAGTTGAACATCCATTACATCCTCAGAACCATCCTCATCTAACACCCATTCATAATCAGCCCACTCCCCTTCATCGATATGAACTATGACTGACCATTACCCTACATCACTATCAGAGTAAACAACCTCAAACATAGTACCATCTTCAAAGTACAGTTCTTCAATATCCGGACCAAACTCCAGGACAAGATACATATTTGAGGTGGGCCGCCCTCAAAGCTTTACTTCAAATTTACAAGAAAGAATTCAACACCAAAGAGTACACAGCTAGCAAGACCCAAGGATTCTTTTGATGAATTCGCTTCATACTATTACTGAACCTCCATGATCTTGATCTCCTTTCATAGGGTGACCTTCATTCCAAACAGCATCCCGGCCTTCATACTTTGATCATCACTATAGCTCGTAAGATCACCACCTTCAATTTTGCACCTTCCACCAAGCTTGAGTAAAGATCTTTAGTTTGAATAGTAGCGAACAGCTTCAAGCTATATACTAGTCTCTTTCAACACTCTCCACAGAAAACTTAGCTCTCTCAGACCCAAACCAACAGCGTCTCTCGCACACTCCCTGGAGTGACTAGCCACTCCGAAAAAAAGAAACACGCCTTTGCGCTCAGACTCGGCTCCAGCCAACCAAAGAAATGAAGCACACACGAACCTTGCGCATAGAAGCGACTAAAAAAACAAAAGAACTTCACACTCTTGCGGCAGCTCGGTGCTACCAGCCTGCAACAAACCCAAACACAACACACTCTTTGCTGTATCTACCACCGACGGCGACAAAAACAAACAAAACAATACACCTTTGCTTGCTACCAGCAGCAGCAATATTAGCAAAAGACAACACACTCTCTGGCTACAAGCTGCACCCCAGCAAAGTAAACGTCTGCTGCACTATCAGCAGCAGCAGCGCCAAACACAACAACCTCTGATGCCGGCAGCAACCCAAAGAAGCAATACACACACTCTGTGCTCAGAGGCGGTAACTCAACAAGAAAACATATCTACTCTCCCAGACACCAGCCGCCGCAGAAGCAGCCCTTCTCATCGTGAATCGGATTCAACGACGAGGCTAAATCCCCCTGCATCAGCTCCTTCTTGCTGTTTTTTTTACTCCTCTCCTTCTCCCTCTTTCTAGAAAAATCCGCCACCTCTGGCCCAAATCGGCATCCTTCCTGCTGTCGAATCTTCTTGCGCCATCTCTCTCCTGCCATGCACACACATAGCCATATCACCCTTCTCGAATCTCGTTTAATCTTGGATATTTTCACCTCTCATACACATATTATATTGGCACCCCCAACAATTAATTGCCCCCATTCACTTGCACATTTTTGAATACAATCTACAAGTACCCACTTTTTTTGTTTTTGAGACACGCACATGTATAGAGCAACTGAATGACTGACACCATCTCAAGCAGACCACACTCTAGTTTAGCTTGGTACTCCCGCACCTTGGGCTAATTATTTCCCTTGCACATACATTTCCATCAAAGCTTAAAGCTTGATTGCCACATATAACCACACATCCATGATGCCCACGCTGAGTCAATAAGTGCTCCCATGACTTTACCACAATACGGAACATCACTTATGTACACATGTACAAGTTGAGTTTTGGAGTTTTCAAAAATCTTCACACATATTTAGCAACCCCCTATTTCTGCTGAGACATTCATGTCCAGTAGGCAACTGTACAAACAGGGATGTAATATTTAGATCTTCCTCTGTACTCTCCACATCCTCCTGACATGTATCACAAGCTTCCTGACCTTCTTCTTTCAAGGTTAATATCAACCGAGCAAAATACTTCTTTAATCGCAAACCATTCACTCTTTTTTTATGCTTTTTTCCATTTAAATTAGTAAGCTGATAGCTTCCATTATCAATTTTTTTTTCAACTTTATATGGACCTTCCCACTTTGTCTGGAATGCAGTATGAAATGTACTGTTCAGCTTGCTATTATACTACCTGAGAACCAGATCACCTTCTTCGATTTCTTTCTGCTTCACTTCCTTATTCTCTTTCTCTTGTCTTTTCAATTGCATAGTAGCATAGTGATCAAAAGCTAGCTCTCTGTCTAATTGGACTATTTGTTGCAAGGCCAGCAATCTTTCTCTGTAAAACAGTAATAGGTTGATGCCCTTCTTCAACCAGAAACTTCAAAGCTGGAATTTCTACATCAATAGGCATGAGTGCTTCTTTCCCATGAACTAAATGAAATGGTGAGAATTGTGTACTAGATTTCACTGCAACTCTATATGCCCATAATACACGATTCATCTCTACATCTCAATTTTTGACATGGCTTTCTGTCATTTTAGTCATCATCAACTTAAATTCACCATTGAATTTTTCATTCAAACCATTTCATTGAGGATGATAAGGAGTGGTATACTTGTGGTTGATGTTTAATCTTCTGCATAAGTGGTCAACTACCTCTCCTCAAAATTCAGGACCGTTATCTGACAATAACTCTAGAGGAATACCAAATCTACAAGCATATATGTTCATACACAAAATCAGTCACTTCCTTACTATCTACTCTCTTCACTGCCTTCACTTCTGCCCATTTTGACAGGTAATCCACCGCAATAAGTATATAACACTTTCCTCTGGCCGTCTTGGGAAGTGGTCCAACTGCATCCACTCCCCACCTTTCAAAAATGTCATATACTAGCATGATATTTCTCGGCTCCATTTTTAAGATTCTCTTCCCCATTCTCTGGCACTCATGGGGCAAGACCTGCACCAGTGTTGAATATCCTTCTGGATAGAAGGCCACACATAACCCTCCAATAATATCTTCTGCAAAGTGATCTTAAATGCATAATGACCTCCACAAGATCCCTCATGATTTGAAGATAGAATATGATATATTTCTTCCCTCTAGGGAATTCTTCTCAATACCTGATCAGCTCCTTGCATATACAATTCATCCCCAATCATGACATAATGTTTACTCTTCCTGATAAAATGATACTTTTGGCCTTTTTTGAGCTCTTTAGGCAAGCGACCTGAGAGTAAGTAATTCACCACCTTAGACAAGTATTCCCTCCCTCTGTATAATGGCTCTTCAATTTTTGCAATTACTGGGTCCTGATCAATTACCTCCTGGGCTAACTCATGTGCAATATGATTGTCCTCCTGCCGCACATGTTGAATACTCCATGTGATAAATTGATGTAGCAGCCTTCTAACATCGACTAGATATCTTTTTAATCTCGAATTCTTTGCCCGCTCTGCAACTACCCCCAAGACCTGCTTTACTACTAACAGGGAATCTCCTTTTATAATTAGTTTCTGAATTTTTTGTTTTAGAGCAGCCTGCAGCCCATGCAACAATGTTGCGTATTCAACCTCATTATTACTTTCGGCTTTCAGACATATTCCATCCTTTAGAATCAGTCCGCCTTCTGAATCCTGGATTATATAGCCCCCAGTGGCCTGATGTATACTCCTTTTATATGAACCATCAAAGAACAAGACATGAGCTCCAGGAATGATAATTTGCTCCTCTTTTTCTATTTTTGAATCCACTTCCCTCACCAGGATCGGGCCTTCCTTATATGTCAGAAGATCTGCTAGAGTTGCCTTGCAAGTATCTTCAATCAAAAATGAGAAATCATATTCTTGAAGCTCTACTAACCATTGCATCATACCTTTTGAGAGCGAAGTACCATTCACCAGCTAAGGGAGAAGAGTATAGTGCGTCAGAACCACAAATGGTCTCATCATCAGGAGATATGACCTGAACTTCCTGCAAGCATATACCAAACTTGACAAGACCAATTCAGCCTCTGTATATTTCCTTTGTGCTTCCGTCTTCACTCTACTTGCATAATATACAGGTTTCATGTATCTGGACTCATCTCCTCTCTGCATTAAGATTGCTCCAACCACATCCGGACTAAAAGATGGATTCACATAAAAGACTTGAGAGAAATCTGGGGCTTTTACACTGGAAATACCTCCCAATACCTCCTTCACTTTCTCAAACACTTCCTCACATTCTTCATTCCATTGCAATGGTTCTTTCTTCATGGCCTGTTGAAGAGGATAAATCAATTGAGATACTAAATGAATAAATCTTTCCATATACTTTACCTTCTGGACAAAAGTCTGCAGTAGTAGCTGCCTGGATGTTGATGGTGCAGATAAATCAATTGAGATACTAAATGAATAAATCTTGCCATATACTTTACCTTCTGGACAAAAGTTTGCAGTAGTAGCTGCCTGGATGTTGATGGTGCAGATAATAAGATAAGAGCCTTTATTTTCTCTGGATCAGGTTCAATTCCATTTTGAGATATCATATGACCCAATAGCTTCACTTTTGAACATCCTAAATGACACTTTTTAGGATTCAGCTGTCCACCTTCATCATCCATTTTAGAAAATACTTGCTCCAATTTATCACCATGATCCTTTTGAGCACTATATATATACACATATATCATCCAAAAAAGCTCTCACAAAATCATCTATAAGAGGTGCAAGTACCCTATCAATATTCCTCTGATACCATGAGGGTGCATTTTTCAAACCGAATGGTACCACTCGATAACAAAAGCAACCCCACAGTGTAATAATAGTGGTTTTAGCTTAGTCCTTCTCAGCAATTGAAATCTGAAAATACCCAGAGAAGCCATCGCATACACTATATCTCTCGTACCCAGCCACCCTGTCTAAAATGTCATCATCGCATACACTATATCTCTCGTACCCAGCCACCCTGTCTAAAATGTCATCAATGAATGGCAGAGGATAGTGATTGCTCTTTGTTGCAGCATTCAGAGGCTTGTAATCAATACAAACTCTCCACCCACCTGTATGCTTTGGAGTAATGACCACTGGATTTGCCCAATCTGAGTGATCTAATGGATAAATTAATCCTGCTTTCAATAACTTACTCAACTCCTCTCTCAACACAGAAAATAGCTCTCTATTTATTCTTCTCAGCTTCTGAAACACTGGCTTCACACCCTCCTCTTTCAATACTACAGGCATTGGTTCACATTTAAAGCCTCGGATCTCTTCATATGAGGTAATGAACAGGGATTTCATTAACGTCTTCACAATTTCGTGATCACGTTAACAAAACCTATTGTTAACATATTAAAACTTGTGATCACATTGTATATTCACATGACCTGAGCAATGACCTGCCAGAACCCACTAGTCCCGTAACACCTCCGGGCTTTTAGTTTTCCTGACGGGCCCGCTGGGAAAACTACTTATCCCGACGGGCCCGTCGGGAAAAAGAAAGAACACCGGCGGGGTACTATTCTGTATATAAACACTGCCCGACACCCATCGTACAACTTTTGGGGAGATAGTCCTTGTTTTGGGGGCGTGATATCTCTCCTCAAAGTACTTGTAGAGCTCTCGAGTTGCTAGAAGTGTCCTCTTGGGAAGAACGTCCTTATCTTAGGGGCTGTCGTCTTTCCTTGTAGGCACTCCTAAGGCTATTGAGCCACTCGTCCTTAGTTCTTTGAACTGGGGGCAGGGTGTGGTTCGTAGCTAATACTTGCGGAGATTTAGGGACAAATTTGAAGTCATTCAGCTTTGCATTTGAGCCACGTACGTAATCTACCTCATTCTGCTTTATGAATGGTTTGATGGAGCCAAGAGTCCTGCTTAGGGGCTTGTATTGGTTCTTGATACTTGATATAGTTTAGAGTAGACAAGGGTCTATTGTCCTATACTAGAGTATTGGGCAAGCATACATCTTTGATTTTCTTTGTGAATGTTAGAGAAGGTCTATTGTCCTATACTAGAGTATTGGGCAAGCATAGATCTTTGATTGTGTAAAGTATCCTTAATTGGGTACAAAAGGCATCCTTCATTGGGGGTGCAATGTGCATGATAGTTTTGAGGTAGTTTTGTAGTAAGACCTTGCAAGATAGTTTGAAGTAGTTTTGTGTTATGTGATGATCTTTTGTATTTGTCAAGATAGTTTCGAAGTACTTTGTCTGCTAATGTATGTTTTGTAATACGTGAGTGATTTGTTGTTTTTTCATTTGTGTATTCATTGTTATATGCTTGGTTGAATAGGTTATTTGTTGAGATGGAGGACAATGTTGGATCCAATGATACCTCCAATAGAGTCCAAATTTCAAATAGCAGGAAAAAAAAGGCACCTGGGATAGAGTGGCAATATGCAATTAATGTTGGTGATCGATTCATAGATTGGGAGTGTAAGCTATGCCATGCAGTAAAATCAGGTGGGGCGCCTCGACTAAGAGAACACTTTTTAGGCGGACCGAAGAAAAAGTCATGTACCCACCCCTCTGCACCTATAGTGGCCAAACGCATAAGAGAAGAAATTCAAAAGAAAGATTCCCAAACAAGGCAGCAAGAACACTGTTGTTCTAATCATCAAACTCCTGCTACATCGCCTACTTGTACCCCGAACGGCAATGTGCAACCAGAAAGTAATCTACCCAGTGCATCTTCCTGCAAGCGAAACTTTGACGTGTGAAATATACCCATGCGTCAAACTTCATTGCAAGAAAGCCTACGTCAAGGTCGACTCGATGATGCACAACTCGCCCTTGCTGAAGCGATTTACTTTTCTGGGAGTGCTATGATGATGGTGGATAGTGAGCATGGAAGAGAGCATGGAAGAAAATTGGTGAGTTTGGACCAGGGTTTTCACCGCCTACGTACCATGCTATGCGAAATGATCTATTAGAGAAATGTTATGCGCAAGTAAAAGAACGTGTACAAAGAATAATTCTTAGCAATATAGAGCTTTCTGGATGTAGTATAGTAAGTGATGGATGGTCTAATGTACAAAGAAAACCATTAATTAATATAATGGTTATTTCACCTAGAGGTGAGACTCATCCGTGCCGTGGATTCAGCTGGTTCAATCAAAACTGGGGCTTACATTGCTCAAGTCATTAGCTCTGTGATAGAGGAAGTGGGTGCCAAAAATGTAGTCCAAGTCGTCATGGACAATGCAAAAAATTGCAAAAATGCATCCAAAATCCTACAGCGACAATATCCACATATTTTTCCAGTAGGCTGTAATACTCATAGTTTGAATCTTGTATTAAAAGATTGGTATAAATCTGATGATACCAAATGGTTTGCTTCAATCGTCGACACTGCTCGCCAGCTTGTGAGATTCATGCTTAAGAGACAGAGAGTGTTAGATATTTTTTGACCTCGCATGTCAGTTATGTTAAAGCTTCCAGCGGAGACTAGGTTTTGCACTCACTTTTACACTTTTGAGTCTCTTCTTAGAAATAAAGATGCAGTTTGCGAAACATTTACATGCATGGCATTTCATGACTGGGAGAACACTCAACTTGAAAAAGTGAAAGAGAAAATCAAAGTCTTGAAAGCAGTGCTTACGAGAAGAAGTTGGTGGAACAGTGTGATGGATGCATACCATGTAATGATGCCTGTTATGTATGCTGTACGAAGTCTTGATCAAAGAGCGCCTAATCTCGAAAAAGCATGGATGCAATGGTGGACTGTCCAGCGGAGTTTGGAGTGTCCTGAGAAATTAGAGCATTCAGTGGTGGAAAAGCAATGGCGTGTACCATTCTCCAGTAGACAAAGAAAAGTTCTATTGAAGTACTTCATGCTAGATGGATTGGAGCGCATTCACCACTACACAGTGCTGCTTACATGTTAGATCCTGAATATTGGAATATGGATTTGATGTCCAACGTTGAGGTGGTGCAAGATTTTTATAAAGTGGTAAACACTTTCTATAATAATGATGATATAAAGGAGATGACCTCATTTCGATTGAAAGAGGGTTTATTTTCCAACTCCCTTGTTCAACAAATGGCTAAAGAGCAACCTGCATGGAAGTGGGGATGATGAATGGTGGTGAGCATTATGCTTTATTGCGCAACCTTGCGATGAAGGTTCTAAGTCAGTGCTCTTCAAACTCAGGCTCAGAAAGAAACTGGAGCATGTACAAATATATTCACAGTACTATTGACAATCGACTTCTTGCAGATCGAGCAGATAAACTTGTTTACATGTATTGCAATGAAAAGATCTTGCGAGACATTGAAAGCGAAGAGTATGAAGAAGATATGCTCAGATGGATGTACAATTGTGATGATGTAGTAGATGAGAACTTTGATGTTGGACGCACGTTGTGCACCACCCTTGAGATAGAAGACAATTTAGACATTGACTTAGATGAGCTTAATTTAGCAGACGAGAGAGTAAACGGTGAAAGAATTTTGGAGCAAGATACTGACATTGAGGAAGAAGTCACTTCATTAATTTCATAAAAAGTACTTGTACAAATGATCGTATTTGGAGAAATTATCAATACAAAAGTAGGATTTGTCTTTCTTAGCTTTCATCTTGAAATAAATTACGAATTGCACTAAGAGTTGCATCTAAAGGTCCTGGTGGTTTATATTCGCTAGCCATGCCGAACACTGTATAAATACGTTGATTTATTGGGACACTGCACAATGCACATGTGGAAGTATTTTGCATTTGCCTCACTAAACATATTAAGTGGTAGTAGTGTCCACAGGGTAGTATATACTGGCCGCTCCACCCATCGAATACTTTGTAACATACAGGACATTGGGGGGTGGAGGAACTAGTAGCCTCAGCAGAAACTCCCACAAGATCAGGATGTATCAAAAAATGAGAGATGTGGTTTCCTTGGCGCACAGGAGCAATACGTGAAGAGATGCTCTGCACATCTTGGCTGATCTTTGTGAGCTGCTCTTGAATCCCTCTATTGGCCGGGGGAGGAGTTGACACTTGAGTTAATCGCTCAGCTTCTTTCTCCTTCTCTGCTAGCTATGCCCCTAAGCTTTCTTTGACTTTGTTTAACTCCAATCTAGCGCCCTCCACCATGAGAGCAAGTTCTTCCCTTGTGAATGTCACTGTCTCTTCACGTATGTCGTGGGTGTTGACAGTGGCCTCTCTGGAGGCGAAGTCCACTGGAGTTTCTAGGATAAATTGAGCATATAACATCTTAGCAAAATACAGTGGAGCGTCGGCGTTATGGAGAGGACGACCGTACACCTCCAAGAAAATGCGCTCGGCATTAGTTTTGATATCATTGTGAGTGCAATGTGAAAACTTCCATCTTCCATTCTTAATCTCGCCATCTGGACATGGCCATATTTCCTTTATCATCTCTGTGGTTACGCGTTTGTTTATGTCTTTCCATTGGGCATAAGTTGGATTTGTCCATTTCGACAACCTGCATGCTGTTCTTGTTGCTTCGCGGGCTGTCAGGCCATGTGCAAAGGCCTTCATTCGCTCATATGCCTTCTTGGCTAACTCTTGATGCTCGTTTGCTTGCGCCTCTGCCATATCTGCATGAACATAAATGACTTTAGGATTTTAATGAACTGTAAAGATCAACGTAAGATAAATTGACCATTACTCTCAAAAACTTAAAGTTAAACACCACGAGAGGAGATATGTATTGCAAAGACTCGATGAGAAATATCCACTTGACTCCAAAAATACTTCAAACAATGCGCGCACATCAAATTTTGAAGAGAAAACATAAACTTAAACACCACAAGAGGAGAGAGATATTGCAAAGACTCAATGAGATAATATTTCAAACAATGGACACATCAAATTTTGAAGAGAGAAACAAAATGCCATTCCTGAAACTTAATCTCCTGATACTGTATCATTACAAAGTTGGGGTGAATGACACCGATAGCTCTACAAGAGGACGTTGTGCCCTCGTTGGGTCAGTATTTAGTGATCTAAAAAATTCAACTACTTGCAAAATTGATTTTCGCTCATCACGATTAGGCAGAAACATCCAATTTTTGACTCTATGAATAATAGTATCCATGGTAACTTTGTCATAGGAACTATTATCCATCCACAACTCTTGTACTTTCTGCCAAAAGTCATATAAAGTTTGTAATAAATATCCCAAGGCAAAAACATCAGATGCAAGAGTGTATGCATCTGCAAGCTCCGGGGCTATCCACGGCCATTTATTTCGCTCTCTGTCTGCGTAGGAGACCGCCTGTGCCACCTTCTCAGGGTTCTTGTCTGCTTCAAATACAAAATTGAGAGACACCCATTTTTTGGGTGCTCTCAGCAGTAACCCCCAATCGATAATACCTATGCATGGCTTCAACTCTTTTGTAAAATCCAACACTACATTGAATGGATGTAGGTCGGTATGTACAATTCCTGCCAGATGTGCTGCCGCTAGGCCTTCCACCAGGGCATGCATAATATGTGGCATGGTTATTACTATTTGTTTTATTTTAGAAAGTTCTAGATGACTTAAAGGAATATTATCAGACGGGGGTTGTCTCCATCCTCGATCCAAACGAAAAATTGCTCTGGTGAACTCACTGAATCTGAAGGGAACCTTCAGAAGAGTATCACCAAGAGAGCCGCGATTATAGTACGGGAAAATAGTGATCCAAGGAGCTTCTTTTGTAAAGGCAATACACCTGACAATCGATGGGTGTAGAACTTGCATGCCCTACTCTACCTGGAAGCTCTCGAACTTGGCGCTGCCTTCTCCTTTGTAGTGCTTTTCGCAAAAAGTAATGTGCTCCGGTAAAAATGATATACCTTTAACTGTATACTCTTTTACTGTGCCAAAAACACCAGAGCCTATTGTTCGCCCTTCGAACAGATCCTCGTGCGGGATGCCAATGAGATGTGTGCACATAGAATTGTAGATGGTACGATTAATGACACCTGTACCACTTGCATCTGCCTGGCTGGACGTTGCAGCGACGTCCTGGGCAATGCGCACTCTTTTGGGGAGGGACTCTGCATCCAACGCCTTCATGCACTTGCTCTTGGCTCTTTGCTCGCTCCATACAACGTCCCATAACTGTAGACGTTGCATATTAGCTTCAGGCGGGGTAGCATCTCTAAGATCACTGCATGCTACACGCATGCTCCCCAAAATGGTTCGTGTTATATGTTGATGGTTGAAATCTGCTATCTTCTGTCTATCAAGCAACTCAGCGTTGCCTCCGCTTCGAAGCCGACGCTATGCATTTTCCCATATCTGGTCTATTAGATCTGGCATGAGTATCTCAGACTCATTGATCTTTTTGACGACATCATCAGCACATTGTGACACTGTGATGATTGCTTCAATGCGAATTGCTCGTAGAACGATTTTACGCTCTTCGGGAGAAAGCATGTTGGTCGTCTTCGTAAATCTAGCAAATATCACTAAACACAAAAAAACAGAATATCAAACATTACTGAAATCAACATCAAGAAAACGTGAGAGAACAGCAACAAGTGTATCATTACTTATCAATGTTCAGACAAAAACGGAATATCAAATAATTTTAATGAACTCAACATCATCCAATACATCATCAAACGTGAGAGAACAGCAACAAGTGTATCATTACTTATCAATGATCAAACAAAAACAGAATATAAAAACAATATTACTGAACTCAACATCATGCAATACATTATCGAACGTGAGACAACCGCAACAAGTGCATTATTACTTATGAAGTGTATACATTATCGAACAAGAGAGAGAGAGAGAGGGGGAGGAAGAGAGAGAGGTGTGACAGATAGAGAGAGAGGAAAAATTAAATGACATTTTTAATAGTTTTGTGAGTTCCTAAAGAGAGGAAAATAATGTTTTGTAATCGTAAAGCACTCCTCATCTACACACCTATCGTGATAGAGAGAGAGATGTGAAGTGTATCATGAGAGAGAGAGAGAGAGAGAGAGAGAGAGAGAGAGAGTTGTGAAGTGTATCATGAGAGAGAGAGAGAGAGAGAATTGTAAGGTGTATCATGAGAGAGAGAGAGAGAGAGAGAGAGAGAGGAGAGGAAGAGAGAGTTATGACAGATAGAGAGAAGAAACATTAGATGACATTTTTAATGTTTTTGTGAGTTCCTAAAGAGGAAAATAATGTACTGTTTTAATTTTTAAGTAAATAGAGGGAGAAAAATGAAATTATTCGGAATTATGTATATTTTAAGAGAAATAAAAAGAAATCCTTATCTACACATCTATCGTGTTGTGAAGTGTATCATGAGAGAGAGAGAGAGAGAAAGAGTTGTGAAGTGTATCATGAGAGAGAGAGAGGGGGGTAGGAAGAGAGAGATATTCATATTTTTCGAGTTACGAATCACGATATGATAAAATAAAACGTTTAGACAATATGATGTAAACTTTGATCCATGAAATACTCATGCCGCGTTAGCAACCAAGTATCGCATGGATCAAACACAATAAAAACAATACAAGTCAAATCAAACAAATTTACGATATTTTTTTAACCGCGTTAACGATCATATGCCGTAATATGCAAGCAAATTTACGACATTTTTTCGACCGCGTTAACGATCAAATGCTGCAATATGCAAAAAACAATTTATGCACTAGCGGATGACACCAACTTGCCGCGTTAACGACAAAATGCCGCCCGATTCTATGGGAATACGAATAGGATACGAATATACACTGGCCGCGTTACCGACCATATGTCCGCATTTGACAAAGGGAAGGGAAGGGAAGGGGACATCGCCATAACGATACTATGCTTGCCGCGTTACCGACTAGTACCGCTACGGCGTGCCATACTTACCATAGGACATAGACTAGCCGCGTTACCGACTAAGTGCCCCAGGGTAAGCACCATTCCAAAGAATGGCCTTACACACACACCTGTCGTGTGGCGGACCACCCACATCCTGCCGCGCATTGCGATAATGGGTGGCTGCCCGCACGAACACACACCCACACACACATCCCTCGTGTGGTGGACCACCCACATCCTGCCGCGCATTGCAACAGTGGGCGGCTGCCCGCACGAACACACCCACATATACACACACACACACACACACAAGTTTCATTACCCGTGTATGCTGTCAGCCAATGAACTCCCAAAGGGCCCCCCGGGCCCATATATATAGGAAATTGTACCCCGCCGGGCTGGATGACGACCCCGCCGAGACCCGCCGGGGTTTTCTTTTCCCCGGCGGGACCGCCGGATATAGCAAAAGCCCGGCGAGATTTTATCCGGTTACCAGGTCGCTTCCCACCGGCTTTTTTGAGAACATGTTAACATGTTAACATGTTAATAACATGTTAACACATGTTATTAACAAAAAAAAATTTGTGATCACGTGAATATAAAATCATTGGTGATGAACAAATCTGGAAATTTATGTATTACCTTCATATACTCCTCTTTTTCCAATGGCTACAATCTAGGATTCAGCATACCCTGTAACAGCTTCTCTTTCTCTGCACTGGGTGATGGAGGCTACATCAGACTGTCCATATCTTCAAGTTTGCTCTCTTCTTCCTTCTTTGACATCTCTTCAGCTTGCATTACATACTCATCTTCTTCTTTCACTAGAAATCATACCTGACCTTCATCATCAGAAGTAGAACTTTCTTCCTCAGTTTCACTATCTGTATATTCATCAACACTTGTTTCTTCAAACTCACTCTTCATTTCCAGCTTGCTACTCATATTGAATTTCCTAGCTCTTCCTCTCTTATTATGTACAGTTATAGTACCCTTCCTCCAATTTTGGATGGCACCCACCTGTTTGATGCCTAAAATCAGCGGATAGGCTCCCAAACTAGCCGGCATAATATGGCAATTTATGCTGCAAATCACACCAAAAGCAGTCACGATCATGGGATCAACAACCATCATGGTTTCCAACACTCAGCATGACAATGTGCCTTTTCCATCTAGACCCTAAAATTCAAACACAAAGCTTGTGATTTCTTATGTTTTCTATAGCATGTCTCGAGCATATGTCTTTTTAGATGAAGTTTGTGGAAATAATTAACATCTACAGTGGATAAATTTACTGCACTATCTCTGTCATGCATGTAGCCACAGTGATCACTATGTTGAAAAAAATCTATGCTGGTCACAATCGCATCGTGGTCTCGTATTTTAATTTATTTTTTGATCAATTCATGGACCTTGAAATTCCTTTTTAGTTGCTCTAGGTATCTTCAATGCACTTCTAATGCACTTCATAGGTGCATAATATCCATACATGATCCAACGCATGTAAAACTCCAATATATGAATCCTTTTTGTGCTTCTTGTGTACAAACTCCTCTTAGCACAACATAGTTGCAAAGTTAAAAAATACCAAAGTAAGACGTAATAAATCAGCAAACAATCTACTACATTGGGAGTGTCTAAACCAAAAATACCTTCTCCCCTACTATTTATTAGTTGACCTGAACTGAAAGGCCTCTAAATAAGCCTGTAAGATCTCTAGATACTCTTGGAAGAAGTCCTGATCAACCCACTTAGCATCCATTTGCTAGGAATAATTCTTAAACTTGACAAGATGTTATCTTGTTAAGTCCTCTTGGACCCTTTCTTTCCTTGTGGAAGATAATCTATTTAGGCTATAAAACCCACCCACTTCTGGTGGATCTTCCATAACCAGTTTTGCTAGTACTAGGCCCTTAAATGTCCAAAGGAGACTTACATAAAAAACATTGTAAATCCTCTGCTACGCTAGAAGTTCTAGTTAGAAAGCCACATCATTAATCGGATCCATAATCCTGAATGAGCCATGATAGCGAAGGTTCCCTTCATCTTTTGTAGACATGCTTGCTCGAACCGAAGAGGAACCCAATCCCCTTCCTTATAATCCACCTACCTTCTTTTCTTATCAGCATACTTTTTTTCCTATTTCTCTTGAGACCTTTCGATGGCCACCTTGACCTAAGAATAAGTTATATCCAAGTCTCTAACAAACTCATCAATTGCAAAAATCATATCCTTAGAATAGGTGGCACAACTACTTTGCCATAAATAAGATCTAATGGTGGCTTCCTTGTAATGCTATGTACTTTTTTGTTATATGCAAACTCCACCAAAGGAGAGTGCTTTTTTTGAACCAACTTCTGATTAGACACATAGCACTTGAGCTTATCAAGAACTGTAGAGTTTACTATCTCAAATGACCATCCATCTGTGGATGATAAGATGAGGAAAAATCCAACTTACTCCCCATGTTATTAAACAAAACTCTCCAGAAGAGGCTAGTAGTATGTGGATCTTGATCTTCGATGATAGTACTAGGCATCCTGTGCTGTTTGAACACTTGGGCCATAATTTATAAATGAACGTGCTATATGCTCCACTTTGATGGTATTCCTTATTGGAATGAAGTGTGCTTGGATACTGAATCGATTAACAATCGTCCGAATACCATCATTGCCAAATCTAGAATTATGCAAGTTGAAGATAAAATCCATAGTTATACTTTCCCAAGGCCCATCTTGAATAGGCAATGGCATAATTAGCTTGTGGTGGCCATGCCTCTTTATAGTGCTACAAAGGTGGTGGGTGGACATGTTCATCAAGGCATGGCCAGCTACGCTACATTAACACAATGCACCACCCCCGTATTCAAACCGCAACCAACCAACCACTATCTACTAAAAAAAGACATTTACATATGGCATAGTATCGAAGGAATATTCTCTAAAAAAATTCCTCCAGGGCACTACCCTCAAACCCTTGCCTAAGGGGCCACTGGCCCCGAGACCCCCTAGCTAGAGCAACCCTAGACCCTAGCTAACACTCGTACCCCTGGTCATCTATGGTCACAACAATGACCCCTTTTAGCATCTAAGCTAGGATTCCCACCATAGGCACATGCACGATAGGTTTCTCCTCTTAATGTGGACCTTACAAGTGAGAAACACAAAACCAAAGTAGGACAAGGTTGAGAGGTGGGCATTGAGTGTATACTAACATGCACATCCTTTTGAAATGAAGGCTAATAGAAGTACCTCTCCACGAGCTCTATAGTAGCAATAATACGCCTATGTCCTGCCACTAGTGGGATATGAGACTCCTCCATGACTTTTTGTCATAAGTCCTTGGTGACACAAAGATCCATCATCTAAAATTCATCCTCAAGATCATAATGATCCATAATGTGCTGCAATTGAGAATAAATCTCACCAAAGTCCTCATCACCAACATAAGCCTCTCGCATAGATTCTAAATCTTGATAATAGGCCTGTGAGATAGCATGAATCTCGGGTCTCGTGGTCTACTTGCCTGATGTATGGACAATCAAAAGCTCCCTCTCATAGTAGATGAAAGCACTCCTTTTTGGGGAAAGGAGTCGCGTGCTCTCATATGCTATAACATGTCCTTTTTGTTGTAAAGTTGCTCCAATGTAGTCTCCCAAAGCATCACAATAAACCTGAAAGGGCTTCTTAAGGTCCGATATCAGTAAAACTGGTCCTATAGTTAGATTCTCTTTTAAGAGCTTGAAGGCTTTTTGTTGTGTATGTCCCTATGGAAAAACCACTTTCTTCTTCATAAGATCTAACAAATCTTCGGATAAAATGCCAGTACTAAGAGCATATCCTGGAAAACTCCACACATCATGCATGGTTTTCAACTCTAGCCAATTTTTTATGGTATTTACCTTTGTTAGATCCATTATGATCCCATTCTTTGATACTATGTGACCCATCTCCTTGCCTTGCTTTGCATTAATGAAGAGCTTTTTAATTGTGAATGCACATGATTTAGGGCTATCCGTTGCACGAGGCAAGGTCCCACACTTGAGGCCTTGCCCACAGATATCCGGACAGGTGACTAATGCCTCAGAACCTTAGCATAGGCGATTCCTCCAGGATAAAATTTTACTCTAGGGTAGTCAAGGTCATTATTACTGACCAAACTGATCCGACCGAACCTAAAGTCACTTGGACAGATCAAGGAAGAAACTTGCACTTGGATCATAGGGACCAACGCTTTTTTCCTCACACTGAGAGGCACAGCCGTTGATTCTTTTCCATAGAACAATTTATCCAGGATTTACTTATCTAACGTAATATACATAAATTGAGTCTCGATTTACGGATCCATCAGTCCAACCTAACCCCATCCAGTCCCATGGGTTAGCCAACCGCCCAACGGTTGTAGTGATGGGATCCAATTTAGAATTTGGTTAGGTTTTGTCCCGGGTACCAGGGAAAAGAGTTCCCTGGTCCCCTAGCCGGATATTCATGCAAATTTAACATTAGTCATGCCACTTACACACCCAATATGAAATTGCCTTTTTCAGAGATTCACTAATCATTTAATAAAACCATAGTATCATTGATCACAATCCACCAAAATATCTGGTTGGATCTTAATTTCCAGTCATTCCTTCATCGGAGCATCTATGGCATCATTGGCAACTAGAATGCTCACCACCTGTCCACTCAAGGGCCTTTTCAATAGTTCCTAGCTCATAGTACCCTGCAATATAATCACTTATAAAAATCAAAATGGAATCTCCGTTGAAGATTAGCAAGATAAATATCTGTTTTTTTCTTCTTCATAAATCAATCCATTACTCTTTAATATTCTCCTTCAATAACCAACTTCAATAACCAATGTCAAAGGACAACACCCAAATCAAGAAGTTCTCAGGAGAGGGCTTCCACACTTGGCAAGTCCTTGTCAAGTACAAGATGATGTCCAAAGGTTTTTGGCCATTCATCTCCAGCACTAAGGTTATTGATCGAACTAAGGCTGAAGATATTGAAGATGATGAGAGGGCACAAGCCATCATCATGCTTTATCTTGATGAGGCTCTCATTCACCATGTGGACCAGCTTCCGACTGCAAAGGAGAAATGGGATGACCTTGATAAGCTCTATGGAGCTCGTGGTGGTAAGAATTCCAAGATCTCACTCAAAATTGAATTTTTCAGCTTGGAACTCAAAGAGGGAGACGACATTGGAGCTTTCATCTCTCACTTGAAGGGCCTTATGGCTCAACTTGCATCAGTGAGTGCAAGAATGGATGAAGATGATGCACTGGCTGTCTTGCTAAAAGCAGTCAAGAAGGTGTACCCCACCTTAGTCACCACCCTGAAGAACATACCTAATCCCACCCTCGAAGGGGTCATTCAATCTTGTCTTGATGAAGAAAAGAGGCCAAAGGGAGAAGCTGAATCTTCAAATGCAACCATTTCATCGAATATCGAACAAGATTTGTCACATCAAGTGGTCAAAGTAAAATGTGCCCATTGCAAAAAGGTGGGTCATTTAGCAATTGGATCAAATATCCCAACAAAATGAAATGTAATAAGTGTAAACAAATGGGACATATCACTTCAAAATGTCCTAACAAAGAGTTAGAGGCTAACTTTGTATCAACCTCTAACTCCTCTGAGCATTTGTTTTAAATCTCAATGTAGCAACACCTATAATCCTAAACCTAGTACGCCTAATGTTATAAAGGCAACCTATGTCCAATACCACCTATTCCAGTTCTTTCATAGTTGGTCTTGAGGGAGGGTATTAAAAGACTAAGGTTATGTAGAAGGGGAAGAGAAGGGTGTGTGTGAATGGACTTAAGGTCCACTAGCTCACCTATTTAAAGGTGGAGCTAGAAGGCAATTGGTATTGAGCAAGAGGCCTAGTTGTATTTGAGCAACTTAATAAACAAGATATTTTCTTGTATTCTTTGAGTGAATCTCCTCCACATATCTCATCCACCATGTTTTCTTTTAACATCCGTCAGCCGTTGCAACTTTACCACTTAGGTCTCCACGACCTTAATCACACAAGACGGTCAAAATGCTTCCCTGGCATTCTTGACATAAAATAGTCATTTACAAACAGGTCACAATACAGTTTCTATAATGAACTCTCGTCTTTCCACATTATCATCAGTCCACATTACTTATTCTACATCCATTCATATGTGTACTCATTCTCATCCAATCATATCATTTTCCATCTCATCACATCAGATTCATTCACATCACATATCATTTTCCATCTCATCACATCAAATTCATTCACATCACATATCATTTATTCACATCCCAATTCACATGTCATCACATCTCATCCATTCACTCATATCGAGGTCACATCATTTCATATACACATTCGCATTCATTATTCTACATACACATTCACATTCGTACATCCACATCCATACATCCACATCACATATTATTTATTCACATCCCAATTCACATGTCATCACATCTCATCCATTCACTCATATCAAGGTCACATCATTTCATATACACATTCGCATTCATTATTCTACATACACATCCACATCCATACATCCAATTCCACATCTGCATTCATACATACACATCCATATCCACATCCATACATCCACATCCACATTCATACATCCATATCCACATCCACATCCATACATCCACATCCACATCCACATTCCATATCTACATCCATATCCACATCCATACATCCACATCCACATCCACATCCATTTTCACATCCACATCCACATCCATACATCCACATCCACATCCACATTCATACATCCACATCCACATCCATACATCCACTTCCACATCCACATCCACATCCACATCCACATTCATACATCCACATCCACATCCATACATCCATTTCCACATCCACATCCATATTCACATTCCACATTCATACATCCATATCCAGATTCACATCCACATCCATATCCACATTCCACATTCATACATCCACATCCAAATTCACATCCATACATCCACATTCACATTCATACATCCACATCCACATCCACATCCACATCCACATCCACATCCACATCCACATCCACATTCATACATCCTCATCCACATTCAGACATCCGCATCCACATCCACATCCATACATCCACATCCACATCCACATCCACATCCACATCCACATCCACATCAACATCCACATCCACATCCACATCCACATCCACATCCATACATCCATATCCACATTCCACATTCATACATCCACATCCACATTCACATCCATACATCCACATCCACATCCACATCCACATTCATGTTCATACATCCACATCCACATTCATACATCCACATCGTCCACATCCATACATCCATATCCACATTCCACATTCACATTCACATTCACGTTCACGTTCACAAACATCCTCATCCATTCATCCATTTACATTTATCTGATTCATATCACTTCCATCCATCCATTTACATCTATCTGATTCCTATCACATCTCATCACATCTATTTATAGAATGTAAGAGAATTCTAATTTTTTGATATAAAGATTCTTTATCCATCTAATTAGGCATAAAGACAACTTTAGTAGGAATAACACTTTTATAAAAATTCTTTTATGCATCTATTTAGGCATGAATTCAATTTTAAGGAAAATAACACTTTCGAATGAAAAATAAACCTTTTATGCATTTTACTATGCATAAATTCCATTTTAATGAGAATAACACTTTCAAAATAAAAATAAATCTTTTATGCATCTATCTATGCATAAATTGAATTTCAATGAAAATAATACTTTCGAAATAAAAATAAATCTTTAATGCATCTTTCCATGCATAAAATCAGAATTGATGAAAATAACTCTTTTGAATTAAAAATAAAATTCTTTATGCATTTATTTATGCATAAAATCAAAATTGATGAAAATAATTCTTTTGCATTGAAAATAAAATTCTTTATGCATCTATTTATGCATAAAACCAAAATTGATCAAAATCACTCTTTTGAATTAAAAATATAATTCTTTATGCATCTATTTATGCATAAAATCAAAATTGATAAAAATAACTCTTTTGAATTAAAAATAAAATTCTTTATGCATAAAATCAAAATTGATGAAAATAACTCTTTTGAATTAAAAAAATTCTTTATGCATCTATTTATGTATAAAATCAAAAATTGATAAAAATAACTCTTTTGAATTAAAAATAAAATTCTTTATGCATCAATTTATGCATAAAATCAAAATTGATGAAAATAACTCTTTTGAATAAAAAATAAAATTCTTTATGCATGTATTTATGCATAAAATCAAAACTGATGAAAATAACTCTTTTGAATTAAAAATAAAATTCTTTATGCATCAATTTATGCATAAAATCAAAATTGATAAAAATACCTTTTTGAATTGAAAATAAAATTATTTATGCATCTATTTATGCATAAAATCAAAATTGATGAAAATAACTCTTTTGATTGAAAAATAAAATTCTTTATGCATCTATTTATGCATAAAATCAAAATTGATAAAAATAAATCTTTTGAATTAAAAATAAAATTCTTTATGCATCAATTTAGGTATAAAATCAAAATTGATGAAAATCACTGTTTTATATAAAACAAATTTCTTTTATGCATCCATTTATGCATAAAAATCATACTTTTAATATATATATATAATCTTTTATGCATACAATTTATTTGTGATGAAAATCACTCTTTTAATATAAAAGAATTTCTTTTATGCATCCATTTATGCATAAAATAAAATCACACTTTTATAATCAAAATAAAAATTTCAATTTGCTTCCTTCTATGCATAAAATTTAATTCTAAAAAAAGTAACACTTTTTCAATAAAATATTTTTAGTATGCATTTTTCTATACCTAGGATGAAAAGTACCACTTTAAGAATACATATACGATGGGAATTACTCTTTTTGAATAAAAATAAATAAAACTTATTTTACACAATTTTTGCCATAACCTCCTTTGTATGGCTAACCATTTTTCAATTTTCAACTCTCTAAAATCAATTAGAATTTCACCAAGAGTATTTAAATCATTCTAATGTAAACATTTTCTACTTATTTAAGAGAAACATTATGAAAAACTTGATTTTATCCATTAATCATTCATCTAGGATAAAGAATGGTTGGATTTACTAAAGAAGAGAGAGGAATGCCTTTTTTCAATGAGGCATAACCTCATATTCATTTTAGAGAAGACAAAAATCGTTCTGTCCTCTCGGCTTTTTAGAAATAAAGATTAACGAATTCTTAGAGTTAAAGGGAGTAGAACTATTGAAGCATATCACCAAGCATTCGCCCTCCTCCTCAAATACTTGTCTCTGCTGAGTGAAGAACAACTGATGGCCAGGTTCATTCGGGGACTGAACGAACCTTTGAATATCCTGGTGAAGAATGCCAAGCCAGTTTCCATGGCCAAAGCAGTTCGGATGGCGAAGGATTTCGCCAAAGCCTTTGATGTCAAAGTCCCGCCAAAGCCAGCACCATCATCTTTCAAAAGGTTTTTATTCCGAGAAGATGATTCCAACCTTCCTCCGCCTAAGAGATATCAGGGTCAACAAACCCAGGATATGGGAAGTTCCAGAATGGAAGAAATGTCCTTTTTTCAAAACTCAATCCCCTGGATTTCAACTTCAAAAGTTCCACCCTTGAACAAGAGAGTGAAATGCTATAACTATCAAGGATTTTGACATCGCAATATGGATTGCCCAACTCCTTTTGGATCAAGGTTTTCACGGTGGCAGGAAAATCAGGGATTAAGATTCCAGACTCCAGCCCCTTCCTTCCAGAGTAATTAGGGTTCTATCCGCCAAAATCAGGAAAATCCCAGAGGTAGACCCTCTATCCAACCTGCAGTTTCAATCCAAAGTAATGCAAGACCTCCACCTTAGAAGAGGGGAAGTCAAAGAGAGTTGTTCCCAAATCGGCCGTCCACTTCCACCAAGGCAGTAACACTGGAAGTGATTGAAGAGAAGAAGAAGATGAAAGAGATCATACTCCACCTGTGAGATAAGAACATCTCGTGTTTTTTAAGTAGAGTAGAATGTAAGATTCCTCCCCAGCCTCTCAGGATGTCCATTATCTTCCCCTGTAGTAGTCAAATCCCTCTTCAGAAATATAAAAGATCTTGTTTCTACTTGTTTTGGCCTAGTGAGAGAAAATATTCTAGAGAGAGATTATTCAGATTTTGGATTTTTTGGATGGAAAAATATATCTTTGTATTTAAATAAGTTCCCTCGAAACAGAAGTTCAAAAAGATTTTCAGAAGGTGCATTTGAAATAAATTATAATCTGTTCAAAAGGCCTTATCTTGGGAGTCCAGATTTTCTGAAAATTTTAAATTAAGGTTTTGAGGGGCCAATTAGATTCATCCAAATGTGTGGAGGAGATAAATGAAAGAAATAAAGAAAATTTCCCTAAAAATGAGTAAATACTCACATAAGCTGAAGAGTTGACTAAGGTTAATAGTTAAAAAAGAGAGATATTTAGAAGAAATGATGCATTGTTGACACCTCAGTAGGGGAAATTCCCCTCATGAAGGAGGCACCTATTTCACATGTTTGGGAGAGTTTTAAACTCCTAAATAATGAGATATTTTTATCTCTCCTGTTTCAACTAGATCCACCAAAAACTGAGCTAAACTGACCTAAAAATGGTCAAAATTGACCAAACTGATTTGGAAATTTCTAGAATCAGTTTGCTTGGTTAGAGACTCACTTTTTCCTATAAATAAAAGCCCTCCCCTTTGTTGAAGCTTAATAGTGTTTTTGCACTATTACTCTACTTCTTCCCAAAGCCAAAAACTGTGAATTTACTCATAATTCATTAGTTTTTGACCTTTCCCTCTTCTAAAGATTGGTGGCCACTCTTGTTTGAAACAAGAGTAGATCCCTCAAATCATCAAGTCAAAGGAAAGCTCTCAAATTCTCCTTGTAAGTTGGAGATTCTTCTCTTCTCTATTTTATTTTTTGGTTTTTATGATTTTTGTCTTCTCTAAAATGAATATGATGTTATGTCTCATTGAAAAAAGGCATTCCCCGCTCTTCTTTAGTAAATCCAACCATTCTTTATCCTAGATGAATGATTAATGGTGGATAAAATCAAGTTTTTCATAATGTTTCTCTTAAATAAGTAGAAAATTTTTACATTAGAATGATTTAAATACTCTTGTGAAATTCTAGTTGATTTTAGAGAGTTAAAATTTGAAAAATGGTCAGCCATACAAAGGAGGTTATGGTGAAATTTTCTAAAATTGTGAAAAATAAGTTTTACTTCTTTTTATTCAAAAAGAGTAAATCCCATCGTATATGTATTCTTAAAGTGTTATTTTTCATTCTAGGTATAGAAAATTGTATACTAAAAATATTTTATTAAAAAAGTGTTACTTCTTTAAGAATTAAATTCTATGCATAGAAGGAAGCATATTGAAATTTTTATTTTGATTATAAAAGTGTTATTTTCATCATAAATGGATTTTTATGCATAAGTAGATGCATAAAATAAAAATTTTATATTAAAAATGTGATTTTCATCATAAATGGATTTTTATGCATAAGTAGATGCATAAAAGAAAATTTTATATTAAAAGTGTGATTTTCATCATAAATGGATTTTTATGCATAAGTAAATGCATAAAAGAAATTTTTATATTAAAAGTATGATTTTCATCATAAATGGATTTTTATGCATTAGTAGATGCATAAAAGAAATTTTTATATTAAAAGTGTGATTTTCATCATAGATGGATTTTTATGTATAAGAAGATGCATAAAGAAATCTATTTTTATTTCAAAAGAGTTATTCTCATCAATTTTGATTTTATGCATAGAAAGATGCATAAAGAATTTTATTTTTAATTCAAAAGAGTGATTTTCATCAATTTTAATTTTATGCATAAATAGATGCATAAAGAATTTTATTTTTAATTCAAAAGAGTGATTTTCATCAATTTTGATTTTATGCATTAATAGATGCATAAAGAATTTTATTTTAAATTCAAAAGAGTGATTTTTATCAATTTTGATTTTATGCATACAAAGATGCATAAAGAATTTTATTTCTAATTCAAAAGAGTGATTTTTATCAATTTTGATTTTATGCATAGAAAGATACATAAAGAATTTTATTTTTAATTCAAAAGAGTTATTTTTTATCAATTTTGACAAAAGAGTTATTTTCGTCAGTTTTGATTTTATGCATAAATAGATACATAAAGAATTTTACTTTTAATTCAAAAGAGTGATTTTCATTAATTTTGATTTTATGCATAGAAAGATGCATAAAGAATTTTATCTTTAATTCAAAAGAGTTATTTTCATCAATTTTGATTTTATGCATAGAAAGATACATAAAAGATTTATTTTTATTTTGAAAGTATTATTTTCATTAAAATTGAATTTATGCATAGATATATGCATAAAAGATTTATTTTTATTTTGAAAGTGTTATTCTCATTAAAACGGAATTTATGCATAGTAAAATGCATAAAAGGTTTATTTTTAATTCGAAAGTGTTATTTTCCTTAAAATTGAATTTATGCCTTAATAGATGCATAAAAGGATTTTTATAAAAGTGCTATTCCTACTAAAGATTGTCTTTATGCCTAATTAGATGCGTAAAGAATCTTTATATCAAAAAATTAGAATTCTCTTACATTTTATAAATAGATGTGAGATGAGATGTGATAGGAATCAGATAGATGTAAATGAATGGATGGAAGTGATATGAATCAGATAAATAAAAATGGATGAATGGATGTGATGTCCTGTGAATTAGGAGTGAATGAATGGTATAGGATGTGAAAGAATGTGAATCGTGATATGAATGAATGATAAGGGATGTGAATGAATGATGGCATGTGAATCGGATGTGGAAGTGGATGTATGAATGTGGATGTGAAAATGGATATGTGGATATATGAATGTAGATGTGGATGTGGATGTGGATGTGGATGTATGGATGTGGATATGGATGTATGAAAATGGATGTGAAAATGGATGTATGGATGTGGATGTGGATGTGGATGTGGAAGTGGACGTATAAATGCGGATATGGATATGGATGTATGAATGTGGATAAGAAAATAGATGTATAGATGTGGATGTGGATGTATGAATGTGGATGTGGATGTGGATGTGGATGTGGATGTGGATGTATGAATGTGGATGTGGAAATGGATGCATAAATGTGAATGTGAAAATGGATGTGTGGATATATGAATGTAGATGTGGATGTAGATGTGGATGTGGATGTGGATGTGGATGAATGAATGTGGATGTGGATGTATGGATGTGGATATGGATATGTATGTGTGAATGCAGATGTGGAAGTGGATGTATGGATGTGAATGTACGAATGTGGATGTGTGTGTGGAATAATGAATGCGAATGTGTATGTGAAATGATGTGACGTCGATATGAGTGAATGGATGAGATGTGATGTCATGTGAATTGGGATGTGAATAAATGATATGTGATGTGAATGAATCTGATGTCATGAGATGGAAAATGATGTGATTGGATAAGAATGAGTACACATATGAATGGAATGTGGAATAAGTAATGACTGATGAGGGATAATGTGGAAAGACGAGAGTTCATTATAGGAACGGTATTTGTGACTTGTTTGTAAATGATTGTTTTATGTCAAGAATGCTGGGGAAGCATTTTGACCGTCTTGTGATTAAGGTCGTGGAGGAGACCTAACTGATAAAGTTGCAACAGCTGACGGAGAGTCAACAGGAGGACGTCTCGCGTAGCATGGTCGACCGAAGGTCTTGACCAGCCTCGGTTCGATTTAAATGGTGAGCTTTCGATATGGTGGATGAGGGACCAAGGAAGTGGCCTATGATTGAAGCGCTAGGTGACTTGCGAAGGATCCTAGAGGGTGCTAACCATACGGTGCTCGGGCTCTGGGTCGCTGAAGATACCCACACGTGCATCATGGAAGATATTGGAGCAAGGAGTAAGAGTTGTTTTCTGAAACCAGGCATGAATCTGGTTGATTGACCTTGCTGGTCCTCAACGGATGAGTCCATGGCTCTTTTATGGATCTGTTGGTTGATCTTGCTGATCTTCAATGGAGATTCCATCTTCATTTTTATAAGTGATTATATTGCTGGGTACTATGAGCTACGAACTATTGAAAAGGCCCCTGAGTGGACAGGTGGTGAGCGTTCTGGTTGCCAATGATGCCATAGATACTCCGATGAAGGAATGATTGGAAATTAAGATTCAACCAGATATTTTGGAGGATTGTGATTAGTGATACTATGGTTTCATTAAATGGTTGTTTTAAAGATGGCTGAATCTGGGAAAAATGAAATTTCATATTGGGTGTGTAAGTGGCATGACTAATGTTAAATTTGCATGAATATCCGGCTAGGGGCCCTGGGAACTCTTTTCCTTGTTGGTACCCGGGACAAAACCTAACCAAATTCTAAATTGGATCCCATCACTACAGTGATTGGGTGGTTGGCTAACCCATGGGACTGGGGTTAGGCTGGAGTGATGGATCCCTAAATATGAGACTCAATTCTGTTATGGTACATTAGATAAAGTAAATCCCGATCAAAATTTGTTCTATGGAAAAGAATCAATGGCTGTGCCTCTCAATGAGGAAAAAAATGTTGATCTCTATGATCCAAGTGCAAGTTTCTTCCTTGATCTGACCAAGTGACTTTAGGTCCGGTCAAATTAGTTTGGTCATCAGTAATGACCTTGACTACGTTAGAGTAAAATTTATCTTGGAGGAATCGCATGTGCTTTCCAGGCAAGGGAAGTTTTTACGAGTTTGGTTTTGGAAGAACCGAAAAATTAGTCACCTGTCCGCATATCCGTGGGCGAGGCCCCGAGTGTGGGACCCTGCCCCGTGCAAGTTATACTACTTCCACTGCTAACACCCCGAATCCATTGCATGGTGGGGACGCGGATCTTACAACTGGTATCAGAGCAAGTTGACTAATAAGGATCAACCAAAAATTGACCAAACTAATCTGGAAAATTCTAGAATCAGTTTACTTGGTTAGAGGCTCACTTTTTCCTATAATTAGAAGCCTCCCCCTTTGTTGAAGCTTAATAGTGTTTTTTGCACTGTTACCCTGCATCTCCCAAGAGCCAAAAACTTTGAATTTACTCATAATTCATTAGTTTTTGACCTTCCCTGTTCTAAAGATTGGTGGCCACTCTTGTTTCAAACAAGAGTAGATCCCTCAAATCATCAAGCCAAAGGAAAGCTCTCAAATTCTCCTTGTAAGTTGGAGATTCTTCTCTTTTCTATTTCATTTTATGGTTTTTAACTTGATCCACTGATCTCAAAGGTTAACAGTAATAATTTGCCAGCACAATCCACTAATCTCATAGTGATTTGCTAAAGTCATTAAGGTCATTTCAGTTATGAACATCATCACAGGGACTCGTCCCATTCATCCTCATTGTGGTTTTGCTCGGCTTATTACATTTCAACCAAATTTCAAGAATCATCATTTTTCAATCAGAATCCAAATCAACTCATCAGTTCACAACCAGAGTTTAAAAATCATATCAACCACATTCAAATTCATTATCTAGATAGTATTAATGCTTATAATTTCAAGTCTTAGATTTACTCGTATTATATACTACCAGTAAAGAGTTGTAATTATACCCTTGGTATATACGGGTACTCACGGTTCTTGGAATTATAAGGTAAAGACCATCATATCTAGGCCTCAAGCAAGTCAGGGATTCTATGCAATTGTGGTACTTCCATCTGAAGACCCAATTACTAAATTTATGAATTTCAGTTCAAATAACAGAGTGTATGAATTTCATCACACAAATCTGATCTTATACTCCTACTTCATAAATTTTTGATATTTTTGGCTTTTTGGTTGATCCTTATTAGTCAAATTACTCTGATACTAGTTGTAAGATCCCTGTCCCCACCCTGCAATGGATTAGGGGTGCTAGCAGCGGAAGTAGTATAACTTGCACCGGGCAGGGTCCCACACTCGGGGCCTCGCCCACGGATATCCGAACAGGTGACTAATTCTTCAATTCTTCCAACTCGAAAAAACTTCCCTTGCCCGAAAAGCACAGGCGATTCCTCCAAGATAAATTTTACTCTAACGTAGTCAAGGTCATTACTGATGACCAAACTAATTTGACTGGACCTAAAGTCACTTGGTCAGATCAAGGAAGAAACTTGCACTTGGATCATAGAGATCAACGCTTTTTTCCTCATTGAGAGGCACAGCCATTGATTCTTTTCCATAGAACAATTTTTGATCGGGATTTACTTTATCTAATGTACCATAACAGAATTGAGTCTTAGATTTAGGGATCCATCACTCCAACCTAACCCCAATCTCATGGGTTAGCCAACCACCCAACCACTGTAGTGATGGGATCCAATTAAGAATTTGGTTAGGTTTTGTCCTGGGTATCAAGAAAAGAGTTCCCAGGCCCCCTAGCCGGATATTCATGCAGATTTAACATTAGTCATGCCACTTACACACCCAATATGAAATTTCCTTTTTCCCAGATTCAGCCATCTTTAAAACAACCATTTAATGAAACCATAGTATCACTGATCACAATCCTCCAAAATATCTGGTTGAATCTTAATTTCTAATCATTCCTTCATCGAAGTATCTATGGCATCATTGGCAACCAGAACGCTCACCACCTATCCACTTCAGGGGCCTTTTCAATAGTTCCTAGCTCATAGTACCCGACAATATAATCATTTATAAAAATCAAGATTGAATCTCCGTTGAAGATCAGCAAGATCAACCACCAACAAATCCATATAAAAGAGGCATGGACTCATCCGTTGAGGACCAGCAAGGTCAATCAACCAGATCCAAGCCCGGTTTCAGAAAATAACTCTTACTCGTTCTAATATCTTCCATGATGCACATGTGGGTATCTTTGGTGACCCAGCCCGAGCACCGTATGGTCAGCACCCTCTAGGATCCTTTGCAGGTCATCTAGCGCTTCACTCATAGGCCTCTGCAGAGAAGGAGAGAAGGTGGAGAGGACATCGATGGGCTTTGCTAATCTTTTGAAGGTGCTGGGAGAAGCTTGCAGGAGAAGCGCATAGCAGGTATTGCGCAAAGGAGAGGACGGAGACATATGCTTGACTGGCTACACAAAGAAGATCGAGCCCTGTGGAGAGCTGAACCGAGCCGTGGCTGTAGGTGTGCTTTTCGATGCCAGAGGAGATACAGAGGTGCCAGCTCGTGATCAAAACATCGTGTCAAAGGGGTGTGAAGAAAATAACAACTTGAAGGCAATTCAGGAGCAAAGAAAGCTCAAGGGTGGTGGTAGCCAATAACATTACAAAGACAGGTGCTGATAGGGCTACCGTGCAAAGAAGAAAAAGCCGTTCGTTGTCTGCTGCACATATAAGGAGGTGTCTAAGAAGGTGAAGGAGCCGGTGAGAAGCTAGTTTTTACTCAATGTAGAAGAGGCTTTCATCAAGAACGTGAAGGGGTGATGGTTTTAAGTGACCGTGACTCAGCTTCAATCGCCGTGAGCAGATCAAGGACCAAGACAGGTTGTTAATGGAGATATTCAAATGGATCTAAGTTCAGCTTTGAAGGTGTAAGTTCACATGTTACATGGGCCTTAATGCATGGTTACGAAGAGTTTGGTATGGAGCTTTGAAAAAATATACTGGACGGGTTTTTTGTGAGGTTTTGAGTAAAGAGTCAAAGCTGGAACTGAGCTCTTGTATGCATGCTTGTAATAGTTGCTGTCCTGAAAATACAGTCTTGTAAACTTGAAGTAAAGCTTTGAGGGTAGCCCACCTTAGATATGTATCTTGTCCTGGAGTTTGGTCTAGATATTGAAGAACTGTACTTTGAAGATGGTTCTATTTTTGAGGTTGTTTATTCTAAGAGTGATGCAGGGTTTTGGTCAGTCATAGTTCATATCGATGAAGGAGAGTGGGCTGATTGTGAATGGGTGTTAGATAAAGATGGTTCTGAGGATGTAATGGATGTTCAACTCTGTAAAGACGAAGACTTGTATTGAAATAAAGTTTTGTTCATACTCTTGGGTCTGGTGTTCTGGGTGTGTTTGTATCAGTGTGTGTGGAAGTGTGACACTCTATAAAGGCATATATAGCTATACCGCTTCTGTGTCATCAACGTACTCACATAGATTTGGAAGATATAGGAGCTTTCCCTAAAACCTTGCCCGATGTATGACATCCTACATTCCCCCATAGATCTAGAATGGAGATAGGCCACATCTGTCATGCTTACATTTTAATAGCATACGAGGTAGATAGTTTCTACATTCTTCGTAGATATAGCTATGTTTTTTGCACAGTATCTATTCCATACTATACATGATGAAGCTGATGATGGTTATATAGTCTTGTGGATGACTACCATGAGTTTATAACTTGCATTTTCTTATTAGGTGAATTTGGGCATGTTCTCGGATTCATCTAGGTATATATTTCTATGTTATTTTGCATGATGTTAGAGGACATGGACGTATTGTATATACAAGTTCTATCTTATAGGCCAATTTAGCCTTTAGTAGATGTTAATATACAACTATTTCTCTTACTCTCTTTGTAATCATCCTATGTTCTTATATGCATAAACCACACATTGCCACCATTGTGTGTGCATGCTACATGGCACTACCACAAAGTATTTGAAGTTGGGTGGGTATCAAGCATGCATGTGTGAAGCGATTGATGGGCTGCGCACACTCTCTTTGGAATCGTGGTTGATTTTCTCTCTCTAAATTTTTAAAAAACTTTTTTTTTGCTTTTTCTTACCTATTTTGAAGGATTGCTACCTTCTCTCTGACCCTAGAAGGAGATCTCAGATTTCGAGACTCTAAAGGCTGATTTTCAACATGCTTAGAGTTTGGACTGCATGTATATCTTGTGCTGTAATTGAATAAAGAAATACCTGCGGGGTGTAAGATTCCTCCCCAGCCTCTCAAGATGTCCAGCATCTTCCCCCTGTAATCAATCCCCTCTTCAGAAATATAAAAGATCTTGTCTCTGCCTGTTTTGACATAGAGAGAGAAAATATTCTAGAGAGAGAATATTCAAATTTTGAATATTTTTAGATAGAAAAATTTCTCATATTATTAAAATAAGTTTCCCTTAAACAGAAGTTCAAAAAGATTTTCAGAAGGTGCATTAGAAATTAAGTATAATCGGTTCAAGAGGCATTATCCTAGGAGTGAAGATTTTTTCAAAATTTCAAATTAAGGTGTGAGATCCCTGTTCCCCACCGATCAACGGATTTGGGGTACTAGCAGCGGAAGTAGCACATCATGCGTGGGTAGGGGTCTCACACTCGGGGCCTCGCCCACGGATATCCGGACAAGAGACTAATCCGTCGGTTTGTCCAAAACCGAAACTGGAAAAACTTCCTTTACTCGGAAAGCATGGGCGATTCCACCAGGATAACTCTTTACTCTAACGTAGTCAAGATCATTACGGATCAACTGATCTGACTGCACCTTTAACGGTACTTGGTCAATTCAAGGTAGAAACTTGCACTTGGATCATTGGGATCAACGCTTTTTTCCCCACCAAGAGGCACAGCCGTTGATTTCTATCCATAGAACAATTTCTATCCGGGATTTACTTTATCTATCGTAAAAACAAAGTTGAGTCTCGATTTATGGATCCATCAGTCCAGCCTAACCCCATCCGATCCCATGGGTTAGCCAACCGCCCAACCACTGTAGTGATGGGATCCAATTTGGAATTTGGTTAGGTTTTGTCCCGGGTACCAAGGAAAAGAGTTCCAAGGCCCCCTAGCCGGAATTTCATGCAAACATAAAACTAGCCACACCACTTACACACCCAATATGAAAATTGCCTTTTTCTTAGCATGAGCTAACTTTAAAACAATCCTTTAATGAAACCATAGTACCACTGATCACAATCTCCCAATTTATCCAATTGATTCATAATTTCCCATCATTCCTTCATCAGAGTATCTATGGCATCATTGGCAACTAGAACGCTCACCACCTGTCCACACAGAGGCCGTTTCCATAGTTCCTAGCCCATAATACTCGGCAATATAATCACTTATCAAGATGGACTCTCGTTGAAGATCAGCAAGATCAACCAACAGATCCATATAAAAGAGCCATGGACTCATCCGTTGAGGACCAGCAAGGTCAGTCAACCAGATCCATGCCCGGTTTCACAAAACAACTCTTACTCCTTGTTCCAATATCTTCCTCGACGCACGCGTGGGTATCCTAGGCGACCCAGAGCCCGAGCACCGTATGGTCAGCACCCTCTAGGATCCTTCGCAGGTGACCTAGCGCTTCACTCATAGGCCGCTTCCTTGGTCCCTCATCCACCGTACCGGAAGCTCACCATTTTAATCGAACCGAGGCTGGTCAAGACCTCGGTCGACCTTGCTACGCGAGACGTCCTCCATTGACTCTCCGTCAGCAGTTGCAACTTTATCAGTTAGGTCTCCACGACCTTAATCACAAGACGGTCAAAATGCTTCCCCAGCATTCTTGACATAAAACAGCCATTTACAAACAGCATTTACAAACAGTTTACAAATACAGTTTCTATATTAACTCTCATTTTTCCACATTATCCCTCATTAATCCACATTACTTATTCCACATTCCATGTATATGTGTACTCATCCAATCACCTCCTTTTCCATCTCTTCACTTTAGATTCCTTCACATCACATATCATATATTCACATCCATATCCACATCCATACATCCACATCCACATCCACATTCACATCCATACATCCACATCTACATGCTTATCTCCATTTTCACATCCTCATTTATACATCCACATCCCATATCCACATTCATACATACACATCCATATATCCACATCTACATCCACATACATACATACATCCACATCCACATTCCACATTCACATCTATACATCCACATCTACATTCACATTCACATACATCCACATCCACATTCCCATACATCCACATCTATACATCCACATTCCACATTCACATCTACATTCACATTCACATACATGCATCCACATCTACATGCTTACCTCCATTTTCACATCCTCATTTATACATCCACATCCCATATCCACATTCATACATACACATCCATACATCCACATCTACATCCACATACATACATACATCCACATCCACATTCCACATTCACATCTATACATCCACATCTACATTCACATTCACATACATCCACATCCACATTCCCATACATCCACATCTATACATCCACATTCCACATTCACATCTACATCCACATCTACATCCACATTTACATCTATGCATATACATCTTCATGCATATATCCATTTTCATGTTCATACATCCACACTCCCATCTCCATATCCACACATCCACATACATACATCCATTTTCACATTCCCATTTATATAACCCCATATACTTTCACATCTAATCTTTTACATCACATCCATTCTCGCCCTATCACAACCCATATACATCTTATCCTATCACATACACTTCTTACCTCATCCCCCCATACACATCTTAATTCATCTTATCACATCCTAACTTATTTCATAAGCATCTTATCACCTCTTATCACACCTCTTATCACATCCTATCACTTTCCATACGCATCTTATCAATTCTTATCACATCTCATACACCTCTTATCACATCTTATCACATTTCATATCTTTTTTTTTTAATAAAGAGAATTCTTTTATTTGATATAAGATTTCTCTACACATTTATTTATACATAAATTCCATTTAAGGAGACTAACACTTTCGAAATTAAAATCAATCTTTTATGCATCTTCTTATGCATGATTTCAATTTGGTAGGGAATTATACTTTTAGAATAAAAGAATTTCTCTTATGCATCTAAGTTAAGCATAAAATCCATTTATGAGGAAAATCATACTTTTAGTATAAAAAGAATATCTTTTATGCATACCTATATGCATGAAATCCAATATGATAAAAGTAACACTTTTGATATAAAAATTTTTCCTTTATGCATACTTCTATGCATGAAAATTAAAAATGATAAAAGTAACACTTTTGATATAAAAATTTTCCTTTATGCATACTTCTATGCATGAAAATTAAAAATGATAAAAGTAACACTTTTGATATAAAAATTTTCTTTTATGCATACTTTTATGTATGAAATAAAAATGATAAAAGTAACACTTTTGATATAAAAATTTATCCATTATGCATACTTCTATGCATGAAAATAAAAATGGTAAAAATAACACTTTTGATATAAAAATTTATCCTTTATGCATAATATTAAAATTTAATTTCTCCATGATTATAATGAAATTCTTTCAATTAATCTAGGATGATGATTCCTAGAATATGGTAGGAAGTCCTCTTTTTATGCTTTGAATGAAAATTTTTTTATGCATAATTTTTATAAAAATTTTGCCATAGCTCCGCTGCTATGACTGATAAATCTCAATTTTTCTAAGGGATAAAGCTTATCATTAAGGAAATAATTAAAATGATTCTCTAATTGGATCCTTAATCCATAATGGATTGAATCATCAATATACATAAACTAAAAGCATAAGAAAAAGCCATTAATTTGGCCTCAAGCATAGCTTTATCTTGGGTTAAGGAAAAGCTTTATGAAAAGCTTGATTAGGATTGAGAATGGGTCATGAGTATGACCATTTCTTGAGTGAGAGAGAGAATTTACATAAGAATCATTAGAATTTAAACATAAATGAAAATTAACTTCAATAGCATTTATTAAATTATGTAACTCTTCACTACTATTCAAACTTCAATAGCATTTAAAAAAAACCATACCAATTAAACTTCTCAAGCTTGAGAGGGGTTGAGAAGAGAGAAACATTGAGAAATTATAGAAAGATGAATATTCACTAATTACCTTACAACTTGCTTGATTCTTTGTTCACGGTAGAGGCCCCCAACCAATCAATTGGTTAAGTATGTTGATGGAGCCACTAATGGGGATTGAAGAAAGAGGGAAGCTCCAAAAACTAGTGAATTATTAAATGAATTCACAGTTCTTGGCTTAGGTGGAGTAGAGTAACGATGCATAAACACTATATATTTTTCAACAAGGGTGAGGCTTCTATTTATAGGAAAAATTGAGCTCCTAACCAAACAAACTGATTCTAGAATTTTCTAAATCAGTTTAGTCAATATTTGACCATTTTTAGGTCAGTTAAGCTAACTTTTTGGAACTCGACTTGAATGAGGAGAGAGGAGAGATGAAATATCTCAATTTTTATGAGTTTAAAACTCATTCAAGCATGTGAAATATGCACCTCCTTTAAAGAACTCCCCTTCCTTACATATGTCATATTTTTAATATTGCTCATAGTTTTTTACTAATAAACCTTGTACATTTTCAACTCTTCATCTTATGTGAAATATGCACCTCCTTTGAAGAACTCCTCTTCCTTACATATGTCATACTTTTAATATTGCTCATAGTTTTTTTACTAATAAACCTTGTACATTTTCAACTCTTCACCTCATGTGAGCATTTACTCATTTTTGGGTATTTTCTTTTTACAAGTTGGATTTATCTCCTCCCTACACATGGATTGATGCTATTGGTCCATAGGAACCTTAATTGGACCATAGTCTAAAGATTTCTGAAAATCTAGACCTTTAGGCTAAGGTTCTTTATAGCTATTTTCAATTAATTCCAATTGCACATTGGAAAATTCTTTTTGAATTTCTGTTTCAGGGGAACTCATCTGAATTAGAAGAGATATTTTTTTATCCAAAAATATTCAAAATCTGAATATTCTCTCTCTAGAATATTTTTCTCTCTCTAGGCTAAAACAGATAGAAACAAGGTCTTTATATTTCTGAAGAGGGATTGATTACAGGGAAAGATACTAGACATCAAAAAGGGGGTGGGGGAGGAATCTTACATTCTACCCCACTTAAAAAAATGCGAGATGTCCTCATCTCGCAAACTGGGATAATTTCGCAAGATGCACGAATATGAGACTTAGAGAAAAATTTTAATCAAGATTAACCACCAAGATAAGTCTTAAAGAGAGAAAGATTCAAAATACGAACAAGATTTAAACTTTATTCATTCTCGGAACTTATACAGTAAAGATAGAGGAACTCTTTACACTTCCATAAGCCCGTCCATCATATGGTCACAAAAGCAGTCCTCACAAGCTGCACAAGTATAAGGTAACTCATCTATGGGAATGATTCTGTGGGTTATTGCTGTGCCTATCTCAGTGGTATGAGGTGTTCTAAGAAAAGGACCTCTGAGAGGCAAGCCAAAAACGGGGTAAAGGCATATCTTCTCATGAGGAAGAAAACACGCCAGTAAGAAGACCCGCTCAGAAAACCCAGGATGCCTTGATCTCATGACGCAGTAGTATCGGGGACCCAAACCCAAAGCTTCAATAACCATGGCCAAGCGGACATTGTTACGAAAGTGCTGCTGACCCCAGGGTGTTACCCTAGTTATGTCTTGATAGGTCCGCCATTTTGTCTGCGCTACAGAAGTTCCCAAGTGAGGGAAAAGTGAGCGCTCATACTGCTCTATAAAATCTTTCTTCACAGACTCCCTTGCGTCTTGAAGGTGAGAAATCATCATGGATAAAACTAATTCTTGTTGCCAAGCCATGAAGGAGATTAAGAAAGAAAGGAGATCGATGGAAGTAAGATTACTGTGAACGACAAGTATAAGTTACGACTTATATAAAGGAAGGAGCTAGCGTAACTTAGAAGCCAACGGTAACTTGCCACTGAAGTTTTACCGTCTTTCCATGATTTGGGTTTGGCACATTTTTCTATAGAAGGCATTCAAACTTTGAGATGAGGAGATAAAAGAAGCTCGTAAGCTAAATCACCTACTTTCTTTGGTCCACAATATCTGGGAGATAACTTCTTCCCAAGAGATAAAGAACTTCTTTTGGGCCGTACTCGAATGAAGACCAAAACCTTGATATCCAAAACATCGATTCTCCTTCTGAACTCATTGTTCTGAATCTTAAAACAGGTGGGACTCTTGAGAAGTATTCAGGAAAAAGGTTCTTCCTTTTTTAAACAGAATCTTTCTTTTATTTTAGAGAGAGAATAATTATAAGATCAGAAAGGGAGATTCTTACTCCTGTATACCTCTGAGGCTGGGGGAGAATCTTACATTCTACCCCACTTGAAAAGTGCGAGATGTCCTCATCTCGCAAGGTAGAGGACAACTCTTTTTCTTAAGATCCAATTTATTCTGGGGTTCCTTATATTCTGGTCAACCCAACAGAATACGGGGATAATTATCCCTTATATAGAACTCATCATTAAATAACAATTCATTCAGATCATATCATTCATATCTTTAACACGATAATGGCCCATTAGTCTGAAAATTTTCCTTCTGAACATTCCTCCACAGGAATTTTAGTTAAGCAAGTTCTCAATTTGTCATCCCTTAACTTAATCTACCGTCTCAAGTGTTAACAGTAGCAATCTGACAGCACAATCCACTAATCTCATAGTGATTTGCTGAAATCATTATCATCATTCCAGTCATGAATATCATCACTGGGACTCGTCCCATTCATCCTCATTGTGGTTTCGCTCAGCTTATTACATTTCAACTAAATTTCAAAAATCGTCATTTTTCAATCAGAATCCAATTCAATTCATCAATTCTCAAACAGAATTAAAAATCATATCAACCACATTCGAAATCATCATCTGGATAGCATTAACGCTTATAATTTCAAGTCTTAGATTTACTCGTATATACTATCGGTAAAGAGCTGCAGTTATACCCTCGGTATATACGGATAGTCATGATACTCGAAACTATAAGGTAAATACCATCATGTCTAGGTCTCAAGCAAGTCAGGGTTCCATACAATTGCGGTACTTCCAATTGAAGACCCAATTACTAATTTACGAATTTCAATTTGAATTAACAATTTGTATGAATTATATCAAACAATTACAACCTTTTTGTGCGTCTTGATAAACTTTTGACATAATTTGCTCCTCAGTTGATCTTATTGGAGATCTATGACTTAAGTCTGATAAATAGATTTTTCTTTATCCGATCGTCCGTAAAAAAAAACATTTGTATATTTATATACAAGTTGCAATAATTACATAGAGTGGTTCGGCTCCAAAATTCAAAATCTCTTCGAGAGACGTATAAGACGACGGTACTGGGCCATAGTCATGCCCTGTTACATAAGTTCTCTAACTGCGAAGGAAATTATTATTTTCTCCTTAGGGATAAATCGACTAAGGAGTCTATAAATTTGACATGAAAGTCTGAAATTTTGAGGTGTCGAATGATATAGAATGACACCACGCACCATTTTCAGCTTTAACAGGATCATAGTCAATGAGAGATTCTGCCACAGCATTGTATGGCGGTTGCAATGAGCGTGGACATATTGCCCTGCAACCCACTTATGTTGTATTCTCTCCACTGGGGTAGGAAAATATAAATCCTTAAAATGGCGTGCAAGTCTTACTCGGCTTGTTTGAGTTGAAGCGGAAGAGATGAGATGCTCGAAGGCAAATGCAATCATATCTTGAGACTGGGTGAGGTCGGGAATACCAGATAAATGTGGAACTTCCATCTATAAAAACAATTTCTTTGATTAAAATTTCTTCATTAAAGAAGCTTACGGGATGAAAATACATTATGAAAATGCTATTTCTGAATTCTTATTACCAATTTCAGATAAGAATTTAATTATCTTTATTAGCTTTCAAAACCTGCTCTGATACCAACTGTGAGATCCCTGTTCCCCACCGATCAACGGATTTGGGGTACTAGCAGCGGAAGTAGCACATCATGCGTGGGTAGGGGTCTCACACTCGGGGCCTCGCCCACGGATATCCGGACAAGAGACTAATCCGTCGGTTTGTCCAAAACCGAAACTGGAAAAGCTTCCTTTACTCGGAAAGCATGGGCGATTCCACCAGGATAACTCTTTACTCTAACGTAGTCAAGATCATTACGGATCAACTGATCTGACTGCACCTTTAACGGTACTTGGTCAATTCAAGGTAGAAACTTGCACTTGGATCATTGGGATCAACGCTTTTTTTCCCACCAAGAGGCACAGCCGTTGATTTCTATCCATAGAACAATTTCTATCCGGGATTTACTTTATCTATCGTAAAAACAAAGTTGAGTCTCGATTTATGGATCCATCAGTCCAGCCTAACCCCATCCGATCCCATGGGTTAGCCAACCGCCCAACCACTATAGTGATGGGATCCAATTTGGAATTTGGTTAGGTTTTGTCCCGGGTACCAAGGAAAAGAGTTCCAAGGCCCCCTAGCCGGAATTTCATGCAAACATAAAACTAGCCACACCACTTACACACCCAATATGAAAATTGCCTTTTTCTTAGCATGAGCTAACTTTAAAACAATCCTTTAATGAAACCATAGTACCACTGATCACAATCTCCCAATTTATCCAATTGATTCATAATTTCCCATCATTCCTTCATCAGAGTATCTATGGCATCATTGGCAACTAGAACGCTCACCACCTGTCCACACAGAGGCCGTTTCCATAGTTCCTAGCCCATAATACTCGGCAATATAATCACTTATCAAGATGGACTCTCGTTGAAGATCAGCAAGATCAACCAACAGATCCATATAAAAGAGCCATGGACTCATCCGTTGAGGACCAGCAAGGTCAGTCAACCAGATCCATGCCCGGTTTCACAAAACAACTCTTACTCCTTGTTCCAATATCTTCCTCGACGCACGCGTGGGTATCCTAGGCGACCCAGAGCCCGAGCACCGTATGGTCAGCACCCTCTAGGATCCTTCGCAGGTGACCTAGCGCTTCACTCATAGGCCGCTTCCTTGGTCCCTCATCCACCGTACCGGAAGCTCACCATTTTAATCGAACCGAGGCTGGTCAAGACCTCGGTCGACCTTGCTACGCGAGACGTCCTCCATTGACTCTCCGTCAGTAGTTGCAACTTTATCAGTTAGGTCTCCACGACCTTAATCACAAGACGGTCAAAATGCTTCCCCAGCATTCTTGACATAAAACAGCCATTTACAAACAGCATTTACAAACAGTTTACAAATACAGTTTCTATATTAACTCTCATTTTTCCACATTATCCCTCATTAATCCACATTACTTATTCCACATTCCATGTATATGTGTACTCATCCAATCACCTCCTTTTCCATCTCTTCACTTTAGATTCCTTCACATCACATATCATATATTCACATCCATATCCACATCCATACATCCACATCCACATCCACATTCACATCCATACATCCACATCTACATGCTTATCTCCATTTTCACATCCTCATTTATACATCCACATCCCATATCCACATTCATACATACACATCCATATATCCACATCTACATCCACATACATACATACATCCACATCCACATTCCACATTCACATCTATACATCCACATCTACATTCACATTCACATACATCCACATCCACATTCCCATACATCCACATCTATACATCCACATTCCACATTCACATCTACATTCACATTCACATACATGCATCCACATCTACATGCTTACCTCCATTTTCACATCCTCATTTATACATCCACATCCCATATCCACATTCATACATACACATCCATACATCCACATCTACATCCACATACATACATACATCCACATCCACATTCCACATTCACATCTATACATCCACATCTACATTCACATTCACATACATCCACATCCACATTCCCATACATCCACATCTATACATCCACATTCCACATTCACATCTACATCCACATCTACATCCACATTTACATCTATGCATATACATCTTCATGCATATATCCATTTTCATGTTCATACATCCACACTCCCATCTCCATATCCACACATCCACATACATACATCCATTTTCACATTCCCATTTATATAACCCCATATACTTTCACATCTAATCTTTTACATCACATCCATTCTCGCCCTATCACAACCCATATACATCTTATCCTATCACATACACTTCTTACCTCATCCCCCCATACACATCTTAATTCATCTTATCACATCCTAACTTATTTCATAAGCATCTTATCACCTCTTATCACACCTCTTATCACATCCTATCACTTTCCATACGCATCTTATCAATTCTTATCACATCTCATACACCTCTTATCACATCTTATCACATTTCATATCTTTTTTTTTTAATAAAGAGAATTCTTTTATTTGATATAAGATTTCTCTACACATTTATTTATACATAAATTCCATTTAAGGAGACTAACACTTTCGAAATTAAAATCAATCTTTTATGCATCTTCTTATGCATGATTTCAATTTGGTAGGGAATTATACTTTTAGAATAAAAGAATTTCTCTTATGCATCTAAGTTAAGCATAAAATCCATTTATGAGGAAAATCATACTTTTAGTATAAAAAGAATATCTTTTATGCATACCTATATGCATGAAATCCAATATGATAAAAGTAACACTTTTGATATAAAAATTTTTCCTTTATGCATACTTCTATGCATGAAAATTAAAAATGATAAAAGTAACACTTTTGATATAAAAATTTTCCTTTATGCATACTTCTATGCATGAAAATTAAAAATGATAAAAGTAACACTTTTGATATAAAAATTTTCTTTTATGCATACTTTTATGTATGAAATAAAAATGATAAAAGTAACACTTTTGATATAAAAATTTATCCATTATGCATACTTCTATGCATGAAAATAAAAATGGTAAAAATAACACTTTTGATATAAAAATTTATCCTTTATGCATAATATTAAAATTTAATTTCTCCATGATTATAATGAAATTCTTTCAATTAATCTAGGATGATGATTCCTAGAATATGGTAGGAAGTCCTCTTTTTATGCTTTGAATGAAAATTTTTTTATGCATAATTTTTATAAAAATTTTGCCATAGCTCCGCTGCTATGACTGATAAATCTCAATTTTTCTAAGGGATAAAGCTTATCATTAAGGAAATAATTAAAATGATTCTCTAATTGGATCCTGAATCCATAATGGATTGAATCATCAATATACATAAACTAAAAGCATAAGAAAAAGCCATTAATTTGGCCTCAAGCATAGCTTTATCTTGGGTTAAGGAAAAGCTTTATGAAAAGCTTGATTAGGATTGAGAATGGGTCATGAGTATGACCATTTCTTGAGTGAGAGAGAGAATTTACATAAGAATCATTAGAATTTAAACATAAATGAAAATTAACTTCAATAGCATTTATTAAATTATGTAACTCTTCACTACTATTCAAACTTCAATAGCATTTAAAAAAAACCATACCAATTAAACTTCTCAAGCTTGAGAGGGGTTGAGAAGAGAGAAACATTGAGAAATTATAGAAAGATGAATATTCACTAATTACCTTACAACTTGCTTGATTCTTTGTTCACGGTAGAGGCCCCCAACCAATCAATTGGTTAAGTATGTTGATGGAGCCACTAATGGGGATTGAAGAAAGAGGGAAGCTCCAAAAACTAGTGAATTATTAAATGAATTCACAGTTCTTGGCTTAGGTGGAGTAGAGTAACGATGCATAAACACTATATATTTTTCAACAAGGGTGAGGCTTCTATTTATAGGAAAAATTGAGCTCCTAACCAAACAAACTGATTCTAGAATTTTCTAAATCAGTTTAGTCAATATTTGACCATTTTTAGGTCAGTTAAGCTAACTTTTTGGAACTCGACTTGAATGAGGAGAGAGGAGAGATAAAATATCTCAATTTTTATGAGTTTAAAACTCATTCAAGCATGTGAAATATGCACCTCCTTTAAAGAACTCCCCTTCCTTACATATGTCATATTTTTAATATTGCTCATAGTTTTTTACTAATAAACCTTGTACATTTTCAACTCTTCATCTTATGTGAAATATGCACCTCCTTTGAAGAACTCCTCTTCCTTACATATGTCATACTTTTAATATTGCTCATAGTTTTTTTACTAATAAACCTTGTACATTTTCAACTCTTCACCTCATGTGAGCATTTACTCATTTTTGGGTATTTTCTTTTTACAAGTTGGATTTATCTCCTCCCTACACATGGATTGATGCTATTGGTCCATAGGAACCTTAATTGGACCATAGTCTAAAGATTTTTGAAAATCTAGACCTTTAGGCTAAGGTTCTTTATAGCTATTTTCAATTAATTCTAATTGCACATTGGAAAATTCTTTTTGAATTTCTGTTTCAGGGGAACTCATCTGAATTAGAAGAGATATTTTTCTATCCAAAAATATTCAAAATCTGAATATTCTCTCTCTAGAATATTTTTCTCTCTCTAGGCTAAAACAGATAGAAACAAGGTCTTTATATTTCTGAAGAGGGATTGATTACAGGGAAAGATACTAGACATCAAAAAGGGGGTGGGGGAGGAATCTTACATAAGGTTCCGATGGGCCAATAAGATCAATCCAAATGTAAGGAAGAGATAAATGAAGAAATAAAAGAAAAATCTCCCAAAAATGAGTAAATACTCACATAAGATGAAGAGTTGACTAAGGACAAGGCTAATAGTTAAAAAGGGGAGATATTTAGAAGTAATGATGCATTTTTGACACCTCTGCATGGGGATTTCCCCCTCATGAATTAGGCGCCTACTTCACATGTGCAATTGAGTTTTAAATCTTCAAAAAATTGAGATATTTCATCTCTCCTCTTTCTTGGATCAACCGAATAAAAAAGGAACCAAACTAGGTCCAAATCTAGTCCAAATTTAACCAAACTGAAATCTAGAAAATTCTAGAAATCAGTTGGTCTTGGTTAGAGCTTCCCTCTCTTATAAATAGAACATGAGTCCTTTGAAAAAAATAGGAGAATTTTACTATACTAGGATTATGCTGAAATAATGCTAATTTTTACTATTCTCTAAAACTCTCTCCAAATTGAAGAAATTGGAGCTTCCCTCTTCTTCAATCCCCATTGGTGGCTCCATCAACATACTAAACCAATTAATTGGTTGGGGGCCTCTACTGTGAACAAAGAATCAAGTAATTTGTAGGTAAATGGTGAATTTTGATCTTTTCTATAATTTCTCAATGTTTCTCTCTTCTCAACCCCTCTCAAGCTTGACAAGCTTAATTGGAATGGTTTTTGAATGCTATTGAAGTTAATTGATGAATGGTAGTAAAGAATTACATAAATTGATGAATGCTATTGAAGTTAATTGATGAATGATAGTAAAGAATTACATAAATTTCCATTTATGCTTAATTCTAATGGTTTTTATGTAATTTCTCTCTCTCACTCAAAGAATGGTCATTCTCATGACCTATTCTCAATCCAAATGAAGCTTTTCATAAAGCTTTTTCTTAATCCAAGATTAATCTATGCTTGAGGCCAAATTAATGGCTTTTTTCTATGCTCTTAGTTTTTGTATTTTATGAATATTGATGATTCAATCCTTTATGGGTTAATGATCCAATTAGGGATCATTCTAATCATTCCCTTAATGATAAGCTTTAAAATAATTGAGATTTATCAGTCATAGCAGAGGAGCTATGGTAAAATTTCTGTGAAAATTACACATAAAATAATTTCATTCAAAGCATGAAAAGAGGACTTCCTATAGCATATTCTAGGAATTATCATCCTAGATTAATTGAAAGAATTTTATTGTAATCATGGAGAAATTGATTTTTATGTTATGCGTAATTGATGAATTAAGAAAAAGAGGATTTCTAGTAATTAAATTTTATGTTAAAAAGAGTAATCCCCATCGTATGAGTATTCTTAAAGGGTTAATTTTCATTCTAGGCATAGAAAAATGTATACTAGAAATACTCATAAAAGTGAGACTTTTATCTCATAAATGATTTTATGCATAAATTAGATGCATAAAAGAAATTCTTTTATATTAAAAGAATGATTTTCATCATAAATGAATTGTATGCATAAACCTATGCATAAAGGATATAATTTTTATATTAAAAGTGTGATTTTCATCATAAATGGATTTTATGCATAAATAAGATGCATAAGAGAAATTCTTTTATTCTAAAAGTGTAATTTCTACTAAATTGGATTTATGCATGGATAGATGCATAAAGAATTTAAATTAATCCAAAAAGTGTTATTTTATTAATTCTTATTTTATGCATAGAAAGATGCATAAAGAATTTTATTTTAATTCAAAAGAGTGATTTTCATTAGAAATGGATTTTATGCATAAATAAGATGCATAAGAGAGGATTTTATGCATAAATAAGATGCATAAGAGAAATTCTTTTATTCTAAAAGTGTAATTCCTACTAAATTGGATTTATGCATGGATAGATGTATAAAGAATTTTATTTTTAATTCAAAGAGTGATTTTCATCATGATTAATTCTATGCATAAATTAGATGCATAAGAGAAATTCTTATATTCTAAAAGTGTAGTTTCTACTAAATTAGAATTATGCATAAAAGATTGATTTTTAATTCAAAAGTGTCATTCTCATTTAAAATGAATTTATGCAAAGGAAGATGCATAAAAGATTGATTTTTAATTCAAAAGTGTCATTCTCATTTAAAATGAATTTATGCATAAGAAGATGCATAAAAGATTGATTTTTATTTCGAAAGTGTTATTCTCCTTAAAATGGAATTTATGCATAAATAGATGCGTAAAGAAATCTTATATCAAATATAAGAATTCTCTTGTATTCTATAAATAGATATTAGGATGTGATAAGATGCGTATGAGATGTGATAGGATGAGTTAAGAGTTAAATGAGGATGTGAAAATGGATGTATGCATGTAGATGTGGATGTATGGATGTGTATGTGGATGTGAATGTATGGATGTGTATGTGGATGTGGATATGGATATATGGATGTAGATACGGATGTGGATGTGGATGTATGAATGAGGATATGAAAATGGATATATGCATGTAGATGTGGATGTATGGATGTGTATGTGGATGTGGATGTGGATGTATGGATGTAGATACGAATGTGGATGTATGTATGTGGATGTGGATGTATGAATGAGGATGTGAAAATGGATGTATGCATGTAGATGTGGATGTATGGATGTGGATGTATGTATGTGGATGTGGATGTATGAATGAGGATGTGAAAATGGATGTATGCATGTAGATGTGGATGTATGGATGTGTATGTGGATGTGGATGTATGGATGTAGATACGGATGTGGATGTATGTATGTGGATGTGGATGTATGAATGATTATGCATGTAGATATGGATGTATGGATGTGTATGTGGATGTGGATGTATGGATGTAGATACAGATGTGGATGTATGTATGTGGATGTGGATATATGAATGAGGATGTGAAAATGGATGTATGCATGTAAATGTGGATGTATGGATGTGAATGTGGATGTAGATGTGGATGTATGGATGTAGATACGGATGTGGATGTATGTATGTGGATGTGGATGTATGAATGAGGATGTGAAAATGGATGTATGCATGTAGATGTGGATGTATGGATGTGAATGTGGATGTGGATGTGGATGTATGGATGTAGATACGGATGTGGATGTATGTATGTGGATGTGGATGTATGAATGAGGATGTGAAAATGGATGTATGCATGTAGATGTGGATGTATGGATGTGAATGTGGATGTGTATGTATGAATGCGGATATGGGATTGGATGTATGATGTGGATGTGGATGTATGGATGTGGATGTGGATGTGGATGTATGGATGTGGATATGGATGTGTATGTGTGAATGCGGATATGGGATTGGATGTATGATGTGGATGTATGAACATGGATGTGTATGTAGAATAATGAATGTGAATGTGTATGTAAAATAATGTATCGTCGATATGAGTGAATGGATGAGAATGAGTACACATAGGAATGGAATGTGGAATGTGTACTGAGGAGTACTAAGGAGGGATAATGTGGAAAGACGAGAGTTCGATATAAAAACTGTATTTTGTGACCTGTTTGTAAATGACTGTTTTATGTCACGAATGCTGGGGAAGCATTTTGACCATCTTGTGGATTAAGGTCATGGAGACCTAACTGATAAAGTTGCAACTGCTGAGACGGAGAGTCAATGGAGGACGTCTCGTGTAGCAAGGTCGACCGAGGTCTTGACCAGCCTCGGCTCGATTTAAATGGTGAGCTTCCGGTACGGTGGATGAGGGACCAAGGAAGCGGCCTATGAGTGAAGCGCTAGGTCACTTGCGAAGGATCCTAGAGGGTGCTGACCATACGGTGCTCGGGCTTTGGGTCGCCGAAGATACCCACACGTGTGTCGTGGAAGATATTGGAACAAGGAGTAAGAGTTGTTTTCTGAAACCGGGCACGGATCTGGTTGATTGACCTTGCTGGTCCTCAACGGATGAGTCCATGGCTCTCTTATATGGATCTAGTTGATTGACCTTGCTGGTCCTCAACGGATGAGTCCATGGCTCTCTTATATGGATCTGTTGATTGATCTTGCTGATCTTCAACAAGGATTCCATCTTGATTTTTATATGTGAAAATATTGCCGGGTACTATGAGTTAGGAACTATGAGTTAGGAACTATTGAAAAGGCCCCTGAGTGAATAGGTGGTGAGCGTTCTGGTTGCCAATGATACCATAAGTACACCGATGAATGAATGATTGGAAATATGGATTCAACCAGAGATTTCGAGGATTGTCATCAGTGACATAATGGTTTCATTAAAAGATTGTTTTAAAGTTAGTTGATGCTGAGAAAAAGGCAATTTCATATTGTGTAAGTGGTGTGACTAGTTTTATGTTTAAACTTCCGGCTAGGGGGCCTGGGAACTCTTTTTCCTGGTACCCGGGACAAAACCTAAGCAAATTCCTAGTTGGATCCCATCACTACAGTGGCTGGGTGGTTGGCTAACCCATGGGACTGGATGGGGTTAGGCTGGACTGATGGATCCGTAAATCGAGACTCAATTTCTGTTATTATGATAGATAAAGTAAATCCCGGATAGTAATTGTTCTATGGATACGAATCAACGGCTGTGCCTCTTGATGGGGAAAAAAGCGTTGATCCCAATGATCCAAGTGCAAATTTCTTCCTTGATCTGACCAAGTATCTTTATAGGTGCAGTCGGATCAGCTTGATCAGTAATGGTCTTGACTACGTTAGAGTAAAAAGTTATCCTGGTGGAATCGCCCGTGCTTTCCGGGTAAAGGAAGTTTTTTCGGGTTCGGTTTTGGAATAACCGGATTAGTCTCTTGTCCGGATATCCGTGGACGAGGCCCCGAGTGTGGGACCCTGCCCCGTGCAAGAAGTGCTACTTCTGCTGCTAGCACCCCGAATCCATTGTGTGGTAGGGGTGGATGTATGAATGAGGATGTGAAAATGGATGTATGCATGTAGATGTGGATGTATGGATGTATGGATGTGTATGTGGATGTATGGATGTAGATACGAATGTGGATGTATGTATGTGGATGTGGATGTATGAATGAGGATGTGAAAATGGATGTATGCATGTAGTGGATGTGGATGTATGGATGTAGATACGGATGTGGATGTATGTATGTGGATGTGGATGTATGAATGAGGATGTGAAAATGGATGTATGCATGTAAATGTGGATGTATGGATGTGAATGTGGATGTGGATGTGGATGTGGATGTATGGATGTAGATACGAATGTGGATGTATGTATGTGGATGTGGATGTATGAATGAGGATGTGAAAATGGATGTATGCATGTAGATGTGGATGTATGGATGTGAATGTGGATGTGGATGTGGATGTATGGATGTAGATACAGATGTGGATGTATGTGGATGTATGTATGTGGATGTGGATGTATGAATGAGGATGTGAAAATGGATGTATGTATGTAGATGTGGATGTATGGATGTGAATGTGGATGTGGATGTGGATATGGATGTGTATGTATGAATGCGGATATGGGATTGGATGTATGATGTGGATGTACGAACATGGATGTGTATGTAGAATAATGAATGTGAATGTGTATGTGAAATAATGTGTCGTCGATATGAGTGAATGGATGAGCATGAGTACACATATGAATGGAATGTGGAATAAGTAATGTGTACTGAGGAGTACTGAGGAGGGATAATGTGGAAAGACGAGAGTTTGATATAGAAACTGTATTTTGTGACCTGTTTGTAAATGACTATTTTATGTCAAGAATGCTTGGGGAAGCATTTTGACCGTCTTGTGGATTAAGGTCATGGAGACCTAACTGATAAAGTTGCAACTGCTGATAGAGAGTCAACGGATGACGTCTCGCGTAGCAAGGTAGATTGAGGTCTTGACCAGCCTCGGTTCGATTTAAATGGTGAGCTTCCGATAAGGTGGATGAGGGACCAAGGAAGCAGCCTATGAGTGAAGCGCTAGGTCACCAGCGAAGGATCCTAGAGGGTGCTGACCATACGGTGCTCGGGCTCTGGGTTGCCGAAAATACCCACACGTGCGTCGTGGAAGATATTGAAACAAGGAGTAAGAGTTGTTTTCTGAAATCGGGCATGGATCTGGTTGATTGAACTTGCTAGTCCTCAACGAATGAGTCCATGGCTCTCTTATATGGATCTGTTGATTGATCTTGTTGATCTTCAACAAGGATTCCATCTTGATTTTTATATGTGAAAATATTGCCGGGTACTATGAGCTAGGAACTATTGAAAAGGCCCCTGAGTGAACAGGTGGTGAGCGTTCTGGTTGCCAATGATGCCATACGTACACCGATGAATGAATGATTGGAAATATGGATTCAACCAAAGATTTTGAGGATTGTCATCAGTGACATAATGGTTTCATTAAAAGATTGTTTTAAAGTTAGTTGATGCTAAGAAAAAGGCAATTTCATATTGGGTGTGTAAGTGGTGTGACTAGTTTTATGTTTGCATGAACTTCCGGCTAGGGGGCCTGGGAACTCTTTTCCCTGGTACTCGAGACAAAACCTAACCAAATTTCTCGTTGGATCCCATCACTACAGTGGTTGGGTGGTTGGCTAACCCATGGGACTGGTGGATGGGGTTAGGCTGGACTGATGGATCCGTAAATCGAGACTCAATTTCTGTTATTATGATAGATAAAGTAAATCTCGGATAATAATTGTTCTATGGATACGAATCAATGGCTGTGCCTCTTGATGGGGAAAAAAGTGTTGATCCCAATGATCCAAGTGCAAGTTTCTTCATTGATCTGACCGAGTATCTTTATCGGTGCAGTAGGATCAGCTTGATCAGTAATGGTCTTGACTACATTAAAGTAAAAAGTTATCCTGGTGGAATCGCCCGTGCTTTCCGGGTAAAGGAAATTTTTCTGGGTTCGGTTTTGGAATAACCGATGGATTAGTCTCTTGTCGGGATATCCAAGGACGAGGCCCCGAGTGTGGGCACTGGGACCCTGTCCCGTGCAAGAAGTGCTACTTCCGCTACTAGCACCCCGAATCCATTGCGTGATAGGGACAAGGATCTTACACGGGGCACCAACAATGGTTATTCGGGGCCTCCAAATATCTTTGTGCAGGAGCAGTCTCGCTCCCTTTCCCTTTCCCCTTTTCTTCTCTACTGCTAAAGGTCATATTTGTACTATTTTGAAGGCTTCTTTAAAGAGTACATCTCCTTTTATCACTTCTACTGCAGGTTGGTTGTAGTGGTATCAGAACCAGGTTTTCTTTCTTTTGGAAGGAAGAACAATCCCACAAGTGCACTCTTGTGTGAAGATGTCCAATTTTTAGATTTGTTGTAGCTATGACTTCATCAGAGAATCCTTCTTTAACTTTGGTTCCTCTTTCTACTACTAGTGCTCTTACGATAGAGGGCATGACTAGCCCTACGAGAGAGATGCTCTACATATGTTAGTAATGTTTTTCATCAAATGTAAGATTGTTTAAAAGACTCCTTCTTTAACTTCGATTCCTCCTACTACTAGTGTCCATGTAGTAGCAAAGGGCATGACTAGCCCTGAGAGAGAGATGCTCTATGTTAGTAATGTTTTTCATAAGATGCAAGATCAATGTTTAGAAGATGACTCAATGGTGTGTTATAATTTCGTGGTGCTCATGCTAGATCATTATGTGGAGGAGGAGAGAGACACAAAATACAAGAAAATATCTTGCTTATTAAGTTGCTCAAATACAACTAGGCTTCTTGCTCTATACAAAATGCCTTCTAGCTCCACCTTTAAATAGGTGAGCTAGTGGACCATAAGTCCATTCACACACACACCCTTCTCCTCCCCTTTTACAAAACCTTAGTCTCTTAATACCCCCCCTCAATACCAACTATGAAAGAAAATTGGAATAGGTGGTATTGGACATAGGTTGCCTTTATAACATTAGGCGTACAAGGTTAGGAATATAGGTGTGGTGTTAAAACCCTAAGATCTCTCTAGATAATTGTTATGCATAAAACACGCATAAAACAGGCATAAACTCAACCACCCAACCACCCCCGAGCCCAAGGGATGCACACATGAATAATGAATGAAATACATCATACCTCTACCTTGATGTCCCATACCATCAAGAGGTATAACACAATCCAATAGCATGTAGCTATAGTGTGAAATGGTAGGTGAGAAGATATGGACCTCTACACAAGAGACCATAGCATAAGCCTCCAAGCCTCCAAGCTCCAAGCCCCCTTGAGTGTGCCCCATGCCCCTATTATATAGGAGGGCCCTCAAGTGACTCTTGACTTTCCATTCCTCATGTGTGACCCTTGGATGCCTGACCCTAACCTTAAACCTTAAGGTTAGTCCTAACCCATGCTCCACTAGAGCTTGTTCCCATGCTCCCATGCTCACAAGCCTAATGTGGGTTAGCCTCCTAGTATATGCACACATAATGTGTATATAACATAGCACACATAATGTACATATAACATACTTCCCCTCTCTCAAAACATTGCACTCTTGCAATGAAAAGAAGAAGAACTGCGCTGAACAAACTCAACCGACTCCCAAGTCGAATTCTCAATTTCCCTATCTTTCCACCTTATTTTAACCTCAGGGATTAGTCAACTACAAAGTTTCCTTTCCCTGAATTCAAGTACCTTATCAGGTTCATGTGGAACATAGGATAATTCATCGACTTCAACGAGTTCTTGAGGAGTAACTGTGTCATCCTCACCTCCCAGTTTCCCTTTCAATCTATCGATATGAAAGACTGGATGAACCCTAACAATTGGAGGTAGTTTTAGTTCATACGCAACTGTGCCAATCCGATATATAACTCGAAATGGACCACAATATCTAGGAGATAAATTCGAGCATTTTCCCATTGCCAAAGTCTGAAAATCTTTAAGAACATTAAAATAAACCAACGCTCCTGGTTCAAAAGACCGAGATGAGCGTCCCCTATCAGCATAAAACCGTGCCCTATCATGAGCACTCCTGATAGTATCCCGAGCTTCGGTCAGAATTTCCTACATATCACGCAAGAAATCCCTCGATGCATCAAGCTCGATGTCCTTAAGACTGACATCAATAGGTGCCCTGAGTTGATACCCATACATAAGTATGCACGGACTAAAATAATAGCCGTAAATTTAGAACTGTTATAGGCAAATTCCATCATTGGAAGATATTTCCCAATATGATGATTTTCTAGAGACATATGCACAAAGCATATACACTATAATCTGATTCATACACTCTGTTTGCCCACCATCAGACTGCGGATGATCAGAACAATTCACATTCAAAGTAACTTCCTCGTTGTAAACCATTCGGAATAAAGTAGGAAAACATGGCATTATAACAGCAGAAACCAGGGATTCATCGGCGCCCCGACATATCCACATCTGCATATGGAATAATCAATGTCTCGAGTTATCCATATCAACATAGAGAATCATCAACGTCTCGATGAGTCACATATGTCCATCTGTAAACCTATCAGGTTGATTGTGTAAATCACCTAAAGTACGGAACTAGAGAAAGAAATGCCAACAAAAGAAGAATCCAAATTTCCTTATCCGAACACAACAAGATAAACTTGTTTGAACTCTAAAGAAAGAGATTTCAACAAGTGAAAATGCCGATGAGATTACCCTCATCAAAACATGCAGGCTATAGATAAAAGAAGTTTATCTAAAGAATGCCTTCTAGTGAATTTAGAAAATAAGATTGTCTTTGAATGTTGAGGTCAACATGCTAAGTGATGTAAGCAAAGCAACAATCTTGAGCCCAAATTATCCCATAAGATAATATATGTGAGGGATCCCTAGCGTCCCATACCACCATGATACCACCCATACATACCTTAACAATTTGAAACTCCCTAGTATGCCGTCTAGGAAAATATGAATAAAATCCTGTATAAAAGGAATAAGATGGCCTTATCCAGACTTTCACATACTAAACCTGTCTCTATATACTTGAGACTACATCAAGGAATAAATCCTTCTGAGTACATCATTAGAAAAGAAATTGAATTATTGGCGCCTTTCTAATGATAACTACCCAAAACACAATAAAGTTAGGGTAGACAAATAACTCACCTAGATATATAAGCAACTAGGTATCTGAGTTGGAATATATACAAGAGTATTAGAAATATACTCCAAAATTACGTGCAAAAAACGAAGGCAAATGCTACCTTCAAAGCACATGTAATTATTCAAAAGATCAAAAGATCCTTATAAAAGCATGGATAAAAGCATAGAAGCTCCTTAAATCCATAAAAACTATAGTTGATCATAAAAAACAATGCATACCATCTAATGGACATAAATCATGCCAAAAGAAGCATTTAAATTGGTGGCCAACTCATCAATTTGGAGCATATGAACGTTATGTTGTTCAAATAAAACTCCAAAGTAAGAAAGTGAAACACGTGTGTGTAGCACTCAATAAGAAAAACCCCTAGACACAAGTGATCTAGGCAAAACCTGATGAGTCCTTGTAAAACTTGGAAAACATCCAATAGAAATCCACCAAAACAAACCGATCAACTAACCCATGATAGAGGCTTAAGAAATTAAGCACAAGCCACACTTAAATAAGTGCAAAATAAATTATCATGGAAAAGTGTCAAAGGTGAAACACTGTAAGATCCCTGTTCCCACCGAGCAACGGATTCGGGGTACTGGCAGCGGAAGTAGCGCTTCTTGCGCGGGACAGGGGTCCCACACTCGGGGCCTCGCCCACGGATATCCGGATAAGAGACTAA